>NW_026777593.1:0-192000 GCF_028023285.1 Balaenoptera ricei
TAAACCGAGCCCTAACCCTAACACTAACCCTAACCCTAACCCTAACCCATACCGTACGCCGTACCCGAACCTCGCCCCGAACCCGTACCCTAAGCCGTACCCTAAGCCTAACCCTAAGCCTAACCTTAACCCTAGGCTACCCTTGACTGCTTCTGCCTCCAATAGATTTCCTAAGCACTAGTGTTTTAAGGAACAGCTTAAAAAGAGAATCCTAATGTGATTTCTTTATAATGGGTGTGTTCCTTATCTTATCCTAGTGTCTAAACTCTTCTCCATGGCTGGACCCCCAAATAATATTCCTTTACGTGATAAGGGGTATCTAGAGAGTGGGATAGGTTTAATAACTACCCTAACCCTAACGCGTACCCTAACCCTAACCCCTACCCTAACCCTAACACGTACCCTAATCCTAACCCGTACCCTAAACCGAGCCCTAACCCTAACACTAACCCTAACCCTAACCCTAACCCATACCCTACGCTGTACCCGAACCCCTCCCCGAACCCGTACCCTAAGCCGTACCCTAAGCCTAACCCTAAGCCTAACCCTAACCCTAGGCTACCCTTGACTGCTTCTGCCTCCAATAGATTTCCTAAGCACTAGTGTTTTAAGGAACAGCTTAAAAAGAGAATCCTAATGTGATTTCTTTATAATGGGTGTGTTCCTTATCTTATCCTAGTGTCTAAACTCTTCTCCATGGCTGGACCCCCAAATAATATTCCTTTACGTGCTAAGGGGTATCTAGAGAGTGGGATAGGTTTAATAACTACCCTAACCCTAACGCGTACCCTAACCCTAACCCCTACCCTAACCCTAACACGTACCCTAATCCTAACCCGTACCCTAAACCGAGCCCTAACCCTAACACTAACCCTAACCCTAACCCTAACCCATACCCTACGCCGTACCCGAATCCCTCACCGAACCCCTACCCTAAGCCGTACCCTAACCCTAACCCTAAGCCTAACCCTAACCTTAGGCTACCCTTGACTGCTTCTGCCTCCAATAGATTTTCTAAGCACTAGTGTTTTAAGGAACGGCTTAAAAACAGAATCCTAATGTGATTTCTTTATAATGGGTGTGTTCCTTATCTTATCCCTGTGTCTAAACTCTTCTCCATGGCTGGACCCCCTAATAATATTCCTTTACGTGCTAAGGGGTACCTAGAGAGTGGGATAGGTTTAATAACTACCCTAACCCTAACGCGTACCCTAACCCTAACCCCTACCCTAACCGTAACACGTACCCTAATCCTAACCAGTACCCTAAACCGAGCCCTAACCCTAACACTAACCCTAACCCTAACCCTAACCCATACCGTACGCCGTACCCGAACCTCGCCCCGAACCCGTACCCTAAGCCGTACCCTAAGCCTAACCCTAAGCCTAACCCTAACCCTAGGCTACCCTTGACTGCTTCTGCCTCCAATAGATTTCCTAAGCACTAGTGTTTTAAGGAACGGCTTAAAAAGAGAATCCTAATGTGATTTCTTCATAATGGGTGTGTTCCTTATCTTATCCTTGTGTCTAAACTCTTCTCCATGGCTGGACCCCCTAATAATATTCCTTTACGTGCTAAGGGGTATCTAGAGAGTGGGATAGGTTTAATAACTACCCTAACTCTAACGCGTTCCCTAACCCTAACCACTATCCTAACCCTAACATGTACCCTAATCCTAACCCGAACCCTAAACCGAGCCCTAACCCTAACACTAACCCTAACCTATACCCTACGCCGTACCCGAACCCCTCCCCGAATCCGTAACCTAAGCCGTACAATAACCCTAACCCTAAGCCTAACCCTAACCCTAGGCTACCCTTGACTGCTTCTGCCTCCAATAGATTTCCTAAGCACCAGTGTTTTAAGGAACAGCTTAAAAAGAGAATCCTAATGTGATTTCTTTATAATGGGTGTGTTCCTTATCTTATCCTAGTGTCTAAACTCTTCTCCATGGCTGGACCCCCAAATAATATTCCTTTACGTGCTAAGAGGTATCTAGAGAGTGGGATAGGTTTACTAACTACCCTAACCCTAACGCGTACCCTAACCCTAACCCCTACCCTAACCCTAACACGTACCCTAATCCTAACCCGTACCCTAAACCGAGCCCTAACCCTAACACTAACCCTAACCCTAACCCATACCCTATGCCGTACCCGAACCCCTCCCCGAACCCCTACCCTAAGCCGTACCCTAAACCTAACCCTAAGCCTAACCCTAACCCTAGGCTACCCTTGAATGCTTCTGCCTCCAATAGATTTCCTAAGCACTAGTGTTTGAAGGAACAGCTGAAAAAGAGAATCCTAATGTGATTTCTTTATAATGGGTGTGTTCCTTATCTTATCCTAGTGTCTAAACTCTTCTCCATGGCTGAACACCGAAATAATAATCCTTTACGTGCTAAGGGGTATCTAGAGAGTGGGATAGGTTTAATAACTACCCTAACACTAACGCGTACCCTAACCCTAAACCCTACCCTAACCCTAACACGTACCCTAATCCTAACCCGTACCCTAAACCGATCCCTAACCCTAACACTAACCCTAACCCTAACCCAAAACCATACCCTACGCCGAACCCGTACCCTAAGCCGTACCCTAAGCCTAACCCTATCCCTAGGCTACCCTTGACTGCTTCTGCCTCCAATAGATTTCCTAAGCACTAGTGTTTTAAGGAACAGCTGAAAAAGAGAATCGTAATGTGATTTCTTTATAATGGGTGTGTTCCTTATCTTATCCTAGTGTCTAAACTCTTCTCCATGGCTGGACCACCAAATACTATTCCTTTACGTGCTAAGGGGTATCTAGAGAGTGGGATAGGTTTAATAACTACCCTAACCCTAACGCGTACCCTAACCCTAACCCCTACCCTAACCCTAACACGTATCCTAATCCTAACCCGTATCCTAAACCAAGCCCTAATCCTAACACTAACCCTAACCCTAACCCTAACCCATAACCTACGCCGTACCCGAACCCCACCCCGAACCCGTACCCTAAGCCGTACCCTAAGCCTAACCCTAAGCCTAACCCTAACCCTAGGCTACCCTTGACTGCTTCTGCCTCCAATAGATTTCCTAAGCACTACTGTTTGAAGGAACAGCTTAAAAAGAGAATCCTAATGTGATTTCTTCATAATGGGTGTGTTCCTTATCTTATCCTTGTGTCTAAACTCTTCTCCATGGCTGGACCCCCTAATAATATTCCTTTACGTTCTAAGGGGTATCTAGAGAGTGGGATAGGTTTAATAACTACCCTAACCCTAACGCGTTCCCTAACCCTAACCACTATCCTAACCCTAACATGTACCCTAATCCTAACCCGAACCCTAAACCGAGCCCTAACCCTAACACTAACACTAACCTATACCCTACGCCGTACCCGAACCCCTCCCCGAATCCGTAACCTAAGCCGTACAATAACCCTAACCCTAAGCCTAACCCTAACCCTAGGCTACCCTTGACTGCTTCTGCCTCCAATAGATTTCCTAAGCACTAGTGTTTGAAGGAACAGCTTAAAAAGAGAATCCTAATGTGATTTCTTTATAATGGGTGTGTTCCTTATCTTATCCTAGTGTCTAAACTCTTCTCCATGGCTGGACCCCCAAATAATATTCCTTTACGTGCTAAGGGGTATCTAGAGAGTGGGATAGGTTTACTAACTACCCTAACCCTAACGCGTACCCTAACCCTAACCCCTACCCTAACCCTAACACGTACCCTAATCCTAACCCGTACCCTAAACCGAGCCCTAACCCTAACACTAACCCTAACCCTAACCCTAACGCATACCCTATGCCGTACCCGAAACCCTCCCCGAACCCGTACCCTAAGCCGTACCCTAAGCCTAACCCTAAGCCTAACCCTATCCCTAGGCTACCCTTGACTGCTTCTGCCTCCAATAGATTTCCTAAGCACTAGTGTTTTAAGGAACACCTGAAAAAGAGAATCCTAATGTGATTTCTTTATAATGGGTGTGTTCCTTATCTTATCCTAGTGTCTAAACTCTTCTCCATGGCTGGACCCCCAAATAATATTCCTTTACGTTCTAAGGGGTACCTAGAGAGTGGGATAGGTTTAATAACTACCCTAACCCTAACGCGTACCCTAACCCTAACCCCTACCCTAACCGTAACACGTACCCTAATCCTAACCCGTACCCTAAACCGAGCCCTAACCCTAACACTAACCCTAACCCTAACCCTAACCCATACCGTACGCCGTACCCTAACCTCGCCCCGAACCCGTACCCTAAGCCGTACCCTAAGCCTAACCCTAAGCCTAACCTTAACCCTAGGCTACCCTTGACTGCTTCTGCCTCCAATAGATTTCCTAAGCACTAGTGTTTTAAGGAACAGCTTAAAAGGAGAATCCTAATGTGATTTCTTTATAATGGGTGTGTTCCTTATCTTATCCTAGTGTCTAAACTCTTCTCCATGGCTGGACCCCCAAATAATATTCCTTTACGTGATAAGGGGTATCTAGAGAGTGGGATAGGTTTAATAACTACCCTAACCCTAACGCGTACCCTAACCCTAACCCCTACCCTAACCCTAACACGTACCCTAATCCTAACCCGTACCCTAAACCGAGCCCTAACCCTAACACTAACCCTAACCCTAATCCTAACCCATACCCTACGCCGTACCCGAACCCCTCCCCGAACCCGTACCCTAAGCCGTACCCTAAGCCTAACCCTAAGCCTAACCCTAACCCTAGGCTACCCTTGACTGCTTCTGCCTCCAATAGATTTCCTAAGCACTAGTGTTTTAACGAACAGCTTAAAAAGAGAATCCTAATGTGATTTCTTTATAATGGGTGTGTTCCTTATCTTATCCTAGTGTCTAAACTCTTCTCCATGGCTGGACCCCCAAATAATATTCCTTTACGTGCTAAGGGGTATCTAGAGAGTGGGATAGGTTTACTAACTACCCTAACCATAACGCGTACCCTAACCCTAACCCCTACCCTAACCCTAACACGTACCCTAATCCTAACCCGTACCCTAAAGCAAGCCCTAACCCTAACACTAACCCTAACCCTAACCCTAACCCATACCCTACGCCATACCCGAACCCCTCCCCGAACCCCTACCCTAAGCCGTACCCTAACCCTAACCCTAAGCCTAACCCTAACCCTAGGCTACCCTTGACTGCTTCTGCCTCCAATAGATTTCCTAAGCACTAGTGTTTTAAAGAACAGCTGAAAAAGAGAATCCTAATGTGATTTCTTTATAATGGGTGTGTTCCTTATCTTATCCTAGTGTCTAAACGCTTCTCCATGGCTAGACCCCCAAATAATATTCCTTTACGTGCTAAGGGGTACCTAGAGAGTGGGATAGGTTTAATAACTACCCTAACCCTAACGCGTACCCTAACCCTAACCCCTACCCTAACCCTAACACGTACCCTAATCCTAACCCGTACCCTAAACCGAGCCCTAACCCTAACACTAACCCTAACCCTAACCCTAACCCATACCCTACGCTGTACCCGAACCCCTCCCCGAACCCGTACCCTAAGCCGTACCCTAAGCCTAACCCTAAGCCTAACCCTAACCCTAGGCTACCCTTGACTGCTTCTGCCTCCAATAGATTTCCTAAGCACTAGTGTTTTAAGGAACAGCTTAAAAAGAGAATCCTAATGTGATTTCTTTATAATGGGTGTGTTCCTTATCTTATCCTAGTGTCTAAACTCTTCTCCATGACTGGACCCCCAAATAATATTCCTTTACGTGCTAAGGGGTATCTAGAGAGTGGGATAGGTTTACTAACTACCCTAACCCTAACGCGTACCCTAACCCTAACCCCTACCCTAACCCTAACACGTACCCTAATCCTAACCCGTACCCTAAACCGAGCCCTAACCCTAACACTAACCCTAACCCTAACCCTAACCCATACCCTACGCCGTACCCGAACCCCTCCCCGAACCCCTACCCTAAGCCGTACCCTAACCCTAACCCTAAGCCTAACCCTAACCTTAGGCTACCCTTGACTGCTTCTGCCTCCAATAGATTTTCTAAGCACTAGTGTTTTAAGGAACGGCTTAAAAACAGAATCCTAATGTGATTTCTTTATAATGGGTGTGTTCCTTATCTTATCCTTGTGTCTAAACTCTTCTCCATGGCTGGACCCCCTAATAATATTCCTTTACGTGCTAAGGGGTATCTAGAGAGTGGGATAGGTTTAATAACTACCCTAACCCTAACGCGTTCCCTAACCCTAACCCCTACCCTAACCCTAACATGTACCCTAATCCTAACCCGTACGCTAAACCGAGCCCTAACCCTAAAATTAACCCTAACCCATACCGTACGCCGTACCCGAACCCCTCCCCGAATCCGTAACCTAAGCCGTACAATAACCCTAACCCTAAGCCTAACCCTAACCCTTGGCTACCCTTGACTGCTTCTGCCTCCAATAGATTTCCTAAGCACCAGTGTTTTAAGGAACAGCTTAAAAAGAGAATCCTAATGTGATTTCTTTATAATGGGTGTGTTCCTTATCTTATCCTAGTGTCTAAACTCTTCTCCATGGCTGGACCCCCAAATAATATTCCTTTACGTGCTAAGAGGTATCTAGAGAGTGGGATAGGTTTACTAACTACCCTAACCCTAACGCGTACCCTAACCCTAACCCCTACCCTAACCCTAACACGTACCCTAATCCTAACCCGTACCCTAAACCGAGCCCTAACCCTAACACTAACCCTAACCCTAACCCATACCCTATGCCGTACCCGAACCCCTCCCCGAACCCCTACCCTAAGCCGTACCCTAAACCTAACCCTAAGCCTAACCCTAACCCTAGGCTACCCTTGAATGCTTCTGCCTCCAATAGATTTCCTAAGCACTAGTGTTTGAAGGAACAGCTGAAAAAGAGAATCCTAATGTGATTTCTTTATAATGGGTGTGTTCCTTATCTTATCCTAGTGTCTAAACTCTTCTCCATGGCTGAGCACCGAAATAATAATCCTTTACGTGCTAAGGGGTATCTAGAGAGTGGGATAGGTTTAATAACTACCCTAACACTAACGCGTACCCTAACCCTAAACCCTACCCTAACCCTAACACGTACCCTAATCCTAACCCGTACCCTAAACCGATCCCTAACCCTAACACTAACCCTAACCCTAACCCAAAACCATACCCTACGCCGAACCCGTACCCTAAGCCGTACCCTAAGCCTAACCCTAACCCTAGGCTACCCTTGACTGCTTCTGCCTCCAATAGATTTCCTAAGCACTAGTGTTTTAAGGAACAGCTGAAAAAGAGAATCGTAATGTGATTTCTTTATAATGGGTGTGTTCCTTATCTTATCCTAGTGTCTAAACTCTTCTCCATGGCTGGACCCCCAAATACTATTCCTTTATGTGCTAAGGGGTATCTAGAGAGTGGGATAGGTTTAATAACTACCCTAACCCTAACGCGTACCCTAACCCTAACCCCTACCCTAACCCTAACACGTACCCTAATCCTAACCCGTACCCTAAACCGAGCCCTAACCCTAACACTAACCCTAACCCTAACCCTAACGCATACCCTATGCCGTACCCGAACCCCTCCCCGAACCCGTACCCTAAGCCGTACCCTAACCCTAACACTAAGCCTAACCCTAACCCTAGGCTACCCTTGACTGCTTCTGCCTCCAATAGATTTCCTAAGCACTAGTGTTTTAAGGAACAGCTGAAAAAGAGAATCCTAATGTGATTTCTTTATAATGGGTGTGTTCCTTATCATATCCTAGTGTCTAAACTCTTCTTCATGGCTGGACCCCCAAATAATATTCCTTTACGTGATAAGGAGTACCTAGAGAGTGGGATAGGTTTAATAACTACCCTAACCCTAACGCGTACCCTAACCCTAACCCCTACCCTAACCCTAACACGTACCCTAATCCTAACCCGTACCCTAAACCGAGCCCTAACCCTAACACTAACCCTAACCCTAATCCTAACCCATACCCTACGCCGTACCCGAACCCCTCCCCGAACCCGTACCCTAAGCCGTACCCTAAGCCTAACCCTAAGCCTAACCCTAACCCTAGGCTACCCTTGACTGCTTCTGCCTCCAATAGATTTCCTAAGCACTAGTGTTTTAAGGAACAGCTTAAAAAGAGAATCCTAATGTGATTTCTTTATAATGGGTGTGTTCCTTATCTTATCCTAGTGTCTAAACTCTTCTCCATGGCTGGACCCCCAACTAATATTCCTTTACGTGCTAAGGGGTATCTAGAGAGTGGGATAGGTTTACTAACTACCCTAACCATAACGCGTACCCTAACCCTAACCCCTACCCTAACCCTAACACGTACCCTAATCCTAACCCGTACCCTAAAGCAAGCCCTAACCCTAACACTAACCCTAACCCTAACCCTAACCCATACCCTACGCCGTACCCGAACCCCTCCCCGTACCCCTACCCTAAGCCGTACCCTAAACCTAACCCTAAGCCTAACCCTAACCCTAGGCTACCCTTGACTGCTTCTGCCTCCAATAGATTTCCTAAGCACTAGTGTTTTAAGGAACAGCTGAAAAAGCGAATCCTAATGTGATTTCTTTATAATGGGTGTGTTCCTTATCTTATCCTAGTGTCTAAACGCTTCTCCATGGCTAGACCCCCAAATAATATTCCTTTACGTGCTAAGGGGTACCTAGAGAGTGGGATAGGTTTAATAACTACCCTAACCCTAACGCGTACCCTAACCCTAACCCCTACCCTAACCCTAACACGTACCCTAATCCTAACCCGTACCCTAAACCGAGCCCTAACCCTAACACTAACCCTAACCCTAACCCTAACCCATACCCTACGCCGTACCCGAACCCCTCCCCGAACCCCTACCCTAAGCCGTACCCTAACCCTAACCCTAAGCCTAACCCTAACCCTAGGCTACCCTTGACTGCTTCTGCCTCCAATAGATTTCCTAAGCACTAGTGTTTGAAGGAACAGCTGAAAAAGAGAATCCTAATGTGATTTCTTTATAATGGGTGTGTTCCTTATCTTATCCTAGTGTCTAAACTCTTCTCCATGGCTGGACCCCCAAATAATATTCCTTTACGTGCTAAGGGGTATCTAGAGAGTGGGATAGGTTTAATAACTACCCTAACCCTAACGCGTACCCTAACCCTAACCCCTACCCTAACCCTAACACGTACCCTAATCCTAACCCGTACCCTAAACCGAGCCCTAACCCTAACACTAACCCTAACCCTAACCCTAACCCATACCCTACGCCATACCCGAACCCCTCCCCGAACCCGTACCCTAAGCCGTACCCTAACCCTAACCCTAAGCCTAACCCTAACCCTAGGCTACCCTTGACTGCTTCTGCCTCCAATAGATTTCCTAAGCACTAGTGTTTTAAGGAACGGCTTAAAAACAGAATCCTAATGTGATTTCTTTATAATGGGTGTGTTCCTTATCTTAACCTAGTGTCTAAACTCTTCTCCATGGCTGGACCCCCTAATAATATTCCTTTACGTGCTAAGGGGTATCTAGAGAGTGGGATAGGTTTAATAACTACCCTAACCCTAACGCGTTCCCTAACCCTAACCCCTACCCTAACCCTAACATGTACCCTAATCCTAACCCGTACGCTAAACCGAGCCCTAACCCTAAAATTAACCCTAACCCATACCGTACGCCGTACCCGAACCCCTCCCCGAATCCATAACCTAAGCCGTACAATAACCCTAACCCTAAGCCTAACCCTAACCCTAGGCTACCCTTGACTGCTTCTGCCTCCAATAGATTTCCTAAGCACCAGTGTTTTAAGGAACAGCTTAAAAAGAGAATCCTAATGTGATTTCTTTATAATGGGTGTGTTCCTTATCTTATCCTAGTGTCTAAACTCTTCTCCATGGCTGGACCCCCAAATAATATTCCTTTACGTGCTAAGAGGTATCTAGAGAGTGGGATAGGTTTACTAACTACCCTAACCCTAACGCGTACCCTAACCCTAACCCCTACCCTAACCGTAACACGTACCCTAATCCTAACCCGTACCCTAAACCGAGCCCTAACCCTAACACTAACCCTAACCCTAACCCATACCCTATGCCGTACCCGAACCCCTCCCCGAACCCCTACCCTAAGCCGTACCCTAAACCTAACCCTAAGCCTAACCCTAACCCTAGGCTACCCTTGAATGCTTCTGCCTCCAATAGATTTCCTAAGCACTAGTGTTTGAAGGAACAGCTGAAAAAGAGAATCCTAATGTGATTTCTTTATAATGGGTGTGTTCCTTATCTTATCCTAGTGTCTAAACTCTTCTCCATGGCTGAACACAGAAATAATAATCCTTTACGTGCTAAGGGGTATCTAGAGAGTGGGATAGGTTTAATAACTACCCTAACACTAACGCGTACCCTAACCCTAAACCCTACCCTAACCCTAACACGTACCCTAATCCTAACCCGTACCCTAAACCGATCCCTAACCCTAACACTAACCCTAACCCTAACCCAAAACCATACCCTACGCCGAACCCGTACCCTAAGCCGTACCCTAAGCCTAACCCTAACCCTAGGCTACCCTTGACTGCTTCTGCCTCCAATAGATTTCCTAAGCACTAGTGTTTTAAGGAACAGCTGAAAAAGAGAATCGTAATGTGATTTCTTTATAATGGGTGTGTTCCTTATCTTATCCTAGTGTCTAAACTCTTCTCCATGGCTGGACCCCCAAATACTATTCCTTTACGTGCTAAGGGGTATCTAGAGAGTGGGATAGGTTTAATAACTACCCTAACCCTAACGCGTACCCTAACCCTAACCCCTACCCTAACCCTAACACGTACCCTAATCCTAACCCGTACCCTAAACCGAGCCCTAACCCTAACACTAACCCTAACCCTAACCCTAACGCATACCCTATGCCGTACCCGAACCCCTCCCCGAACCCGTACCCTAAGCCGTACCCTAAGCCTAACCCTAAGCCTAACCCTAACCCTAGGCTACCCTTGACTGCTTCTGCCTCCAATAGATTTCCTAAGCACTAGTGTTTTAAGGAACAGCTTAAAAAGAGAATCCTAATGTGATTTCTTTATAATGGGTGTGTTCCTTATCTTATCCTAGTGTCTAAACTCTTCTCCATGGCTGGACCCCCAAATAGTATTCCTTTACGTGCTAAGGGGTATCTAGAGAGTGGGATAGGTTTACTAACTACCCTAACCCTAATGCGTACCCTAACCCTAACCCCTACACTAACCCTAACACGTACCCTAATCCTAACCCGTACCCTAAACCGAGCCCTAACCCTAACACTAACCCTAACCCTAACCCATACCCTACGCCGTACCCGAATCCCTCCCCGAACCCCTACCCTAAGCCGTACCCTAACCCTAACCCTAAGCCTAACCCTAACCTTAGGCTACCCTTGACTGCTTCTGCCTCCAATAGATTTTCTAAGCACTAGTGTTTTAAGGAACGGCTTAAAAACAGAATCCTAATGTGATTTCTTTATAATGGGTGTGTTCCTTATCTTATCCTTGTGTCTAAACTCTTCTCCATGGCTGGACCCCCTAATAATATTCCTTTACGTGCTAAGGGGTATCTAGAGAGTGGGATAGGTTTAATAACTACCCTAACCCTAATGCGTTCCCTAACCCTAACCCCTACCCTAACCCTAACATGTACCCTAATCCTAACCCGTACGCTAAACCGAGCCCTAACCCTAAAATTAACCCTAACCCATACCCTACGCCGTACCCGAACCCCTCCCCGAATCCGTAACCTAAGCCGTACAATAACCCTAACCCTAAGCCTAACCCTAACCCTAGGCTACCCTTGACTGCTTCTGCCTCCCATAGATTTCCTAAGCACCAGTGTTTTAAGGAACAGCTTAAAAAGAGAATCCTAATGTGATTTCTTTATAATGGGTGTGTTCCTTATCTTATCCTAGTGTCTAAACTCTTCTCCATGGCTGGACCCCCAAATAATATTCCTTTACGTGCTAAGAGGTATCTAGAGAGTGGGATAGGTTTACTAACTACCCTAACCCTAACGCGTACCCTAACCCTAACCCCTACCCTAACCCTAACACGTACCCTAATCCTAACCCGTACCCTAAACCGAGCCCTAACCCTAACACTAACACTAACCCTAACCCATACCCTATGCCGTACCCGAACCCCTCCCCGAACCCCTACCCTAAGCCGTACCCTAACCCTAACCCTAAGCCTAACCCTAAACCTAGGCTACCCTTGAATGCTTCTGCCTCCAATAGATTTCCTAAGCACTAGTGTTTGAAGGAACAGCTGAAAAAGAGAATCCTAATGTGATTTCTTTGTAATGGGTGTGTTCTTTATCTTATCCTAGTGTCTAAACTCTTCTCCATGGCTGAACAACCAAATAATAATCCTTTACGTGCTAAGGGGTATCTAGAGAGTGGGATAGGTTTAATAACTACCCTAACACTAACGCGTACCCTAACCCTAACCCCTACCCTAACCCGAACACGTACCCTAATCCTAACCCATACCCTAAACCGATCCCTAACCCTAACACTAACCCTAACCCTAACCCAAAACCATACCCTACGCCGAACCCGTACCCTAAGCCGTACCCTAAGCCTAACCCTAACCCTAGGCTACCCTTGACTGCTTCTGCCTCCAATAGATTTCCTAAGCACTAGTGTTTTAAGGAACAGCTGAAAAAGAGAATCGTAATGTGATTTCTTTATAATGGGTGTGTTCCTTATCTTATCCTAGTGTCTAAACTCTTCTCCATGGCTGGACCCCCAAATACTATTCCTTTACGTGCTATGGGGTATCTAGAGAGTGGGATAGGTTTAATAACTACACTAACCCTAACGCGTACCCTAACCCTAACCCCTACCCTAACCCTAACACGTTCCCTAATCCTAAGCCGTACCCTAAACCGAGCCCTAACCCTAACACTAACCCTAACCCTAACCCTAACCCATACCCTACGCCGTACCCGAACCCCTCCCTGAACCCGTACCCTAAGCCGTACCCTAACCCTAACCCTAACCCTAGGCTACCCTTGACTGCTTCTGCCTCCAATAGATTTCCTAAGAACTAGCGTTTTAAGGAACAGCTTAAAAAGAGTATCCTAATGTGATTTCTTTATAATGGGTGTGTTCCTTATCTTAACCTAGTGTCTAAACTCTTCTCCATGGCTGGACCCCCAAATAATATTCCTTTACGTGCTAAGGGGTATCTAGAGAGTGGGATAGGTTTAATAACTACCCTAACCCTAACGCGTACCCTAACCTTAGCCCCTACCCTAACCCTAACACGTACCCTAATCCTAACCCGTACCCTAAACCGAGCCCTAACCCTAACACTAACCCTAACCCTAACCCTAACCCATACCCTACGCCGTACCCGCACCCTTCCCCGAACCCGTACCCTAAGCCGTACCCTAAGCCTAACCCTAACCCTAGACTACCCTTGACTGCTTCTGCCTCCAATAGATTTCCTAAGCACTAGTGTTTTAAGGAACAGCTTAAAAAGAGAATCCTAATGTGATTTCATTATAATGGGTGTGTTCCTTATCTTATCCTAGTGTCTAAACTCTTCTCCATGGCTGGACCCCCAAATAATATTCCTTTACGTGCTAAGGGGTATCTAGAGAGTGGGATAGGTTTACTAACTACCATAACCCTAACGCGTACCCTAACCCTAACCCCTACGCTAACCCTAACACGTATCCTAATCCTAACCCGTATCCTAAACCAAGCCCTAATCCTAACACTAACCCTAACCCTAACCCTAACCCATACCCTACGCCGTACCCGAACCCCTCCCCGAACCCGTACCCTAAGCCGTACCCTAAGCCTAACCCTAACCCTAGGCTACCCTTGACTGCTTCTGCCTCCAATAGATTTTCTAAGCACTAGTGTTTTATGGAACGGCTTAAAAAGAGAATCCTAATGTGATTTCTTCATAATGGGTGTGTTCCTTATCTTATCCTTGTGTCTAAACTCTTCTCCATGGCTGGACCCCCTAATAATATTCCTTTACGTGCTAAGGGGTATCTAGAGAGTGGGATAGGTTTAATAACTACCCTAACCCTAACGCGTTCCCTAACCCTAACCACTATCCTAACCCTAACATGTACCCTAATCCTAACCCGAACCCTAAACCGAGCCCTAACCCTAACACTAATCCTAACCTATACCCTACACCGTGCCCGAACCCCTCCCCGAATCCGTAACCTAAGCCGTACAATAACCCTAACCCTAAGCCTAACCCTAACCCTAGGCTACCCTTGACTGCTTCTGCCTCCAATAGATTTCCTAAGCACTAGTGTTTTAAGGAACAGCTTAAAAAGAGAATCCTAATGTGATTTCTTTATAATGGGTGTGTTCCTTATCTTATCCTAGTGTCTAAACTCTTCTCCATGGCTGGACCCCCAAATAATATTCCTTTACGTGCTAAGAGGTATCTAGAGAGTGGGATAGGTTTACTAACTACCCTAACCCTAACGCGTACCCTAACCCTAACCCCTACCCTAACCGTAACACGTACCCTAATCCTAACCCGTACCCTAAACCGAGCCCTAACCCTAACACTAACCCTAACCCTAACCCATACCCTATGCCGTACCCGAACCCCTCCCCGAACCCCTACCCTAAGCCGTACCCTAAACCTAACCCTAAGCCTAACCCTAACCCTAGGCTACCCTTGAATGCTTCTGCCTCCAATAGATTTCCTAAGCACTAGTGTTTGAAGGAACAGCTGAAAAAGAGAATCCTAATGTGATTTCTTTATAATGGGTGTGTTCCTTATCTTATCCTAGTGTCTAAACTCTTCTCCATGGCTGAACACAGAAATAATAATCCTTTACGTGCTAAGGGGTATCTAGAGAGTGGGATAGGTTTAATAACTACCCTAACACTAACGCGTACCCTAACCCTAAACCCTACCCTAACCCTAACACGTACCCTAATCCTAACCCGTACCCTAAACCGATCCCTAACCCTAACACTAACCCTAACCCTAACCCAAAACCATACCCTACGCCGAACCCGTACCCTAAGCCGTACCCTAAGCCTAACCCTAACCCTAGGCTACCCTTGACTGCTTCTGCCTCCAATAGATTTCCTAAGCACTAGTGTTTTAAGGAACAGCTGAAAAAGAGAATCGTAATGTGATTTCTTTATAATGGGTGTGTTCCTTATCTTATCCTAGTGTCTAAACTCTTCTCCATGGCTGGACCCCCAAATACTATTCCTTTACGTGCTAAGGGGTATCTAGAGAGTGGGATAGGTTTAATAACTACCCTAACCCTAACGCGTACCCTAACCCTAACCCCTACCCTAACCCTAACACGTACCCTAATCCTAACCCGTACCCTAAACCGAGCCCTAACCCTAACACTAACCCTAACCCTAACCCTAACGCATACCCTATGCCGTACCCGAACCCCTCCCCGAACCCGTACCCTAAGCCGTACCCTAAGCCTAACCCTAAGCCTAACCCTAACCCTAGGCTACCCTTGACTGCTTCTGCCTCCAATAGATTTCCTAAGCACTAGTGTTTTAAGGAACAGCTTAAAAAGAGAATCCTAATGTGATTTCTTTATAATGGGTGTGTTCCTTATCTTATCCTAGTGTCTAAACTCTTCTCCATGGCTGGACCCCCAAATAGTATTCCTTTACGTGCTAAGGGGTATCTAGAGAGTGGGATAGGTTTACTAACTACCCTAACCCTAATGCGTACCCTAACCCTAACCCCTACACTAACCCTAACACGTACCCTAATCCTAACCCGTACCCTAAACCGAGCCCTAACCCTAACACTAACCCTAACCCTAACCCTAACCCATACCCTACGCCGTACCCGAATCCCTCCCCGAACCCCTACCCTAAGCCGTACCCTAACCCTAACCCTAAGCCTAACCCTAACCTTAGGCTACCCTTGACTGCTTCTGCCTCCAATAGATTTTCTAAGCACTAGTGTTTTAAGGAACGGCTTAAAAACAGAATCCTAATGTGATTTCTTTATAATGGGTGTGTTCCTTATCTTATCCTTGTGTCTAAACTCTTCTCCATGGCTGGACCCCCTAATAATATTCCTTTACGTGCTAAGGGGTATCTAGAGAGTGGGATAGGTTTAATAACTACCCTAACCCTAATGCGTTCCCTAACCCTAACCCCTACCCTAACCCTAACATGTACCCTAATCCTAACCCGTACGCTAAACCGAGCCCTAACCCTAAAATTAACCCTAACCCATACCCTACGCCGTACCCGAACCCCTCCCCGAATCCGTAACCTAAGCCGTACAATAACCCTAACCCTAAGCCTAACCCTAACCCTAGGCTACCCTTGACTGCTTCTGCCTCCCATAGATTTCCTAAGCACCAGTGTTTTAAGGAACAGCTTAAAAAGAGAATCCTAATGTGATTTCTTTATAATGGGTGTGTTCCTTATCTTATCCTAGTGTCTAAACTCTTCTCCATGGCTGGACCCCCAAATAATATTCCTTTACGTGCTAAGAGGTATCTAGAGAGTGGGATAGGTTTACTAACTACCCTAACCCTAACGCGTACCCTAACCCTAACCCCTACCCTAACCCTAACACGTACCCTAATCCTAACCCGTACCCTAAACCGAGCCCTAACCCTAACACTAACACTAACCCTAACCCATACCCTATGCCGTACCCGAACCCCTCCCCGAACCCCTACCCTAAGCCGTACCCTAACCCTAACCCTAAGCCTAACCCTAAACCTAGGCTACCCTTGAATGCTTCTGCCTCCAATAGATTTCCTAAGCACTAGTGTTTGAAGGAACAGCTGAAAAAGAGAATCCTAATGTGATTTCTTTGTAATGGGTGTGTTCTTTATCTTATCCTAGTGTCTAAACTCTTCTCCATGGCTGAACAACCAAATAATAATCCTTTACGTGCTAAGGGGTATCTAGAGAGTGGGATAGGTTTAATAACTACCCTAACACTAACGCGTACCCTAACCCTAACCCCTACCCTAACCCGAACACGTACCCTAATCCTAACCCATACCCTAAACCGATCCCTAACCCTAACACTAACCCTAACCCTAACCCAAAACCATACCCTACGCCGAACCCGTACCCTAAGCCGTACCCTAAGCCTAACCCTAACCCTAGGCTACCCTTGACTGCTTCTGCCTCCAATACATTTCCTAAGCACTAGTGTTTTAAGGAACAGCTGAAAAAGAGAATCGTAATGTGATTTCTTTATAATGGGTGTGTTCCTTATCTTATCCTAGTGTCTAAACTCTTCTCCATGGCTGGACCCCCAAATACTATTCCTTTACGTGCTATGGGGTATCTAGAGAGTGGGATAGGTTTAATAACTACACTAACCCTAACGCGTACCCTAACCCTAACCCCTACCCTAACCCTAACACGTTCCCTAATCCTAAGCCGTACCCTAAACCGAGCCCTAACCCTAACACTAACCCTAACCCTAACCCTAACCCATACCCTACGCCGTACCCGAACCCCTCCCTGAACCCGTACCCTAAGCCGTACCCTAACCCTAACCCTAACCCTAGGCTACCCTTGACTGCTTCTGCCTCCAATAGATTTCCTAAGAACTAGCGTTTTAAGGAACAGCTTAAAAAGAGTATCCTAATGTGATTTCTTTATAATGGGTGTGTTCCTTATCTTAACCTAGTGTCTAAACTCTTCTCCATGGCTGGACCCCCAAATAATATTCCTTTACGTGCTAAGGGGTATCTAGAGAGTGGGATAGGTTTAATAACTACCCTAACCCTAACGCGTACCCTAACCTTAGCCCCTACCCTAACCCTAACACGTACCCTAATCCTAACCCGTACCCTAAACCGAGCCCTAACCCTAACACTAACCCTAACCCTAACCCTAACCCATACCCTACGCCGTACCCGCACCCTTCCCCGAACCCGTACCCTAAGCCGTACCCTAAGCCTAACCCTAACCCTAGACTACCCTTGACTGCTTCTGCCTCCAATAGATTTCCTAAGCACTAGTGTTTTAAGGAACAGCTTAAAAAGAGAATCCTAATGTGATTTCATTATAATGGGTGTGTTCCTTATCTTATCCTAGTGTCTAAACTCTTCTCCATGGCTGGACCCCCAAATAATATTCCTTTACGTGCTAAGGGGTATCTAGAGAGTGGGATAGGTTTACTAACTACCATAACCCTAACGCGTACCCTAACCCTAACCCCTACGCTAACCCTAACACGTATCCTAATCCTAACCCGTATCCTAAACCAAGCCCTAATCCTAACACTAACCCTAACCCTAACCCTAACCCATACCCTACGCCGTACCCGAACCCCTCCCCGAACCCGTACCCTAAGCCGTACCCTAAGCCTAACCCTAACCCTAGGCTACCCTTGACTGCTTCTGCCTCCAATAGATTTTCTAAGCACTAGTGTTTTATGGAACGGCTTAAAAAGAGAATCCTAATGTGATTTCTTCATAATGGGTGTGTTCCTTATCTTATCCTTGTGTCTAAACTCTTCTCCATGGCTGGACCCCCTAATAATATTCCTTTACGTGCTAAGGGGTATCTAGAGAGTGGGATAGGTTTAATAACTACCCTAACCCTAACGCGTTCCCTAACCCTAACCACTATCCTAACCCTAACATGTACCCTAATCCTAACCCGAACCCTAAACCGAGCCCTAACCCTAACACTAATCCTAACCTATACCCTACACCGTGCCCGAACCCCTCCCCGAATCCGTAACCTAAGCCGTACAATAACCCTAACCCTAAGCCTAACCCTAACCCTAGGCTACCCTTGACTGCTTCTGCCTCCAATAGATTTCCTAAGCACTAGTGTTTGAAGGAACAGCTTAAAAATAGAATCCTAATGTGATTTCTTTATAATGGGTGTGTTCCTTATCTTATCCTAGTGTCTAAACTCTTCTCCATGGCTGGACCCCCAAATAATATTCCTTTACGTGCTAAGGGGTATCTAGAGAGTGGGATAGGTTTACTAACTACCCTAACCCTAACGCGTACCCTAACCCTAACCCCTACCATAACCCTAACACGTACCCTAATCCTAACCCGTACCCTAAACCGAGCCCTAACCCTAACACTAACCCTAACCCTAACCCTAACGCATACCCTATGCCGTACCCGAACCCTTCCCCGAACCCGTACCCTAAGCCGTACCCTAAGCCTAACCCTAAGCCTAACCCTAACCCTAGGCTACCCTTGACTGCTTCTGCCTCCAATAGATTTCCTAAGCACTAGTGTTTTAAGGAACAGCTGAAAAAGAGAATCCTAATGTGATTTCTTTATAATGGGTGTGTTCCTTATCTTATCCTAGTGTCTAAACTCTTCTCCATGGCTGGACCCCCAAATAATATTCCTTTACGTGATAAGGAGTACCTAGAGAGTGGGATAGGTTTAATAACTACCCTAACCCTAACGCGTACCCTAACCCTAACCCCTACCCTAAACCTAACACGTACCCTAATCCTAACCCGTACCCTAAACCGAGCCCTAACCCTAACACTAACCCTAACCCTAACCCTAACCCATACCGTACGCCGTACCCGCACCCTTCCCCGAACCCGTACCCTAAGCCGTACCCTAAGCCTAACCCTAACCCTAGGCTACCCTTGACTGCTTCTGCCTCCAATAGATTTCCTAAGCACTAGTGTTTGAAGGAACAGCTTAAAAAGAGAATCCTAATGTGATTTCATTATAATGGGTGTGTTCCTTATCTTATCCTAGTGTCTAAACTCTTCTCCATGGCTGGACCCCCAAATAATCTTCCTTTACGTGCTAAGGGGTATCTAGAGAGTGGGATAGGTTTAATAACTACCCTAACCCTAACGCGTACCCTAACCCTAACCCCTACCCTAACCCTAACACGTACCCTAATCCTAACCCGTACCCTAAACCGAGCCCTAACCCTAACACTAACCCTAACCCTAACCCTAACGCATACCCTATGCCGTACCCGAACCCCTCCCCGAACCCGTACCCTAAGCCGTACCCTAAGCCTAACCCTAAGCCTAACCCTATCCCTAGGCTACCCTTGACTGCTTCTGCCTCCAATAGATTTCCTAAGCACTAGTGTTTTAACGAACACCTGAAAAAGAGAATCCTAATGTGATTTTTTATAATGGGTGTGTTCCTTATCTTATCCTAGTGTCTAAACTCTTCTCCATGGCTGGATCCCCAAATAATATTCCTTTACGTGCTAAGGGGTACCTAGAGAGTGGGATAGGTTTAATAACTACCCTAACCCTAACGCGTAACCTAACCCTAACCCCTACCCTAACCCTAACACGTACCCTAATCCTAACCCGTACCCTAAACCGAGCCCTAACCCTAACACTAACCCTAACCCTAACCCTAACCCATACCGTACGCCGTACCCGAACCTCGCCCCGAACCCGTACCCTAAGCCGTACCCTAAGCCTAACCCTAAGCCTAACCCTAACCCTAGGCTACCCTTGACTGCTTCTGCCTCCAATAGATTTCCTAAGCACTAGTGTTTTAAGGAACAGCTTAAAAAGAGAATCCTAATGTGATTTCTTTATAATGGGTGTGTTCCTTATCTTATCCTAGTGTCTAAACTCTTCTCCATGGCTGGACCCCCAAATAATATTCCTTTACGTGCTAAGGGGTATCTAGAGAGTGGGATAGGTTTAATAACTACCCTAACCCTAACGCGTACCCTAACCCTAACCCTAACCCCTACCCTAACCCTAACACGTACCCTAATCCTAACCCGTACCCTAAACCGAGCCCTAACCCTAACACTAACCCTAACCCTAATCCTAACCCATACCCTACGCCGTACCCGAACCCCTCCCCGAACCCGTACCCTAAGCCGTATCCTAAGCCTAACCCTAAGCCTAACCCTAACCCTAGGCTACCCTTGACTGCTTCTGCCTCCAATAGATTTCCTAAGCACTAGTGTTTTAAGGAACAGCTGAAAAAGAGAATCCTAAGGTGATTTCTTTATAATGGGTGTGTTCCTTATCTTATCCTAGTGTCTAAACTCTTCTCCATGGCTGGACCCCCAAATAATATTCCTTTACGTGCTAAGGGGTATCTAGAGAGTGGGATAGGTTTACTAACTACCCTAACCATAACGCGTACCCTAACCCTAACCCCTACCCTAACCCTAACACGTACCCTAATCCTAACCCGTACCCTAAAGCAAGCCCTAACCCTAACACTAACCCTAACCCTAACCCTAACCCATACCCTACGCCGTACCCGAACCCCTCCCCGAACCCCTACCCTAAGCCGTACCCTAACCCTAACCCTAAGCCTAACCCTAACCCTAGGCTACCCTTGACTGCTTCTGCCTCCAATAGATTTCCTAAGCACTAGTGTTTTAAGGAACAGCTGAAAAAGAGAATCCTAATGTGATTTCTTTATAATGGGTGTGTTCCTTATCTTATCCTAGTGTCTAAACGCTTCTCCATGGCTAGACCCCCAAATAATATTCCTTTACGTGCTAAGGGGTACCTAGAGAGTGGGATAGGTTTAATAACTACCCTAACCCTAACGCGTACCCTAACCCTAACTCCTACCCTAACCCTAACACGTACCCTAATCCTAACCCGTACCCTAAACCGAGCCCTAACCCTAACACTAACCCTAACCCTAACCCTAACCCATACCCTACGCTGTACCCGAACCCCTCCCCGAACCCGTACCCTAAGCCGTACCCTAAGCCTAACCCTAAGCCTAACCCTAACCCTAGGCTACCCTTGACTGCTTCTGCCTCCAATAGATTTCCTAAGCACTAGTGTTTTAAGGAACAGCTTAAAAAGAGAATCCTAATGTGATTTCTTTATAATGGGTGTGTTCCTTATCTTATCCTAGTGTCTAAACTCTTCTCCATGGCTGGACCCCCAAATAATATTCCTTTACGTGCTAAGGGGTATCTAGAGAGTGGGATAGGTTTACTAACTACCCTAACCCTAACGCGTACCCTAACCCTAACCCCTACCCTAAACCTAACACGTACCCTAATCCTAACCCGTACCCTAAACCGAGCCCTAACCCTAACACTAAACCTAACCCTAACCCTAACCCATACCCTACGCCGTACCCGAATCCCTCCCCGAACCCCTACCCTAAGCCGTACCCTAACCCTAACCCTAAGCCTAACCCTAACCTTAGGCTACCCTTGACTGCTTCTGCCTCCAATAGATTTTCTAAGCACTAGTGTTTTAAGGAACGGCTTAAAAACAGAATCCTAATGTGATTTCTTTATAATGGGTGTGTTCCTTATCTTATCCCTGTGTCTAAACTCTTCTCCATGGCTGGACCCCCTAATAATATTCCTTTACGTGCTAAGGGGTACCTAGAGAGTGGGATAGGTTTAATAACTACCCTAACCCTAACGCGTACCCTAACCCTAACCCCTACCCTAACCGTAACACGTACCCTAATCCTAACCCGTACCCTAAACCGAGCCCTAACCCTAACACTAACCCTAACCCTAACCCTAACCCATACCGTATGCCGTACCCGAACCTCGCCCCGAACCCGTACCCTAAGCCGTACCCTAAGCCTAACCCTAAGCCTAACCCTAACCCTAGGCTACCCTTGACTGCTTCTGCCTCCAATAGATTTCCTAAGCACTAGTGTTTTAAGGAACGGCTTAAAAAGAGAATCCTAATGTGATTTCTTCATAATGGGTGTGTTCCTTATCTTATCCTTGTGTCTAAACTCTTCTCCATGGCTGGACCCCCTAATAATATTCCTTTACGTGCTAAGGGGTATCTAGAGAGTGGGATAGGTTTAATAACTACCCTAACTCTAACGCGTTCCCTAACCCTAACCACTATCCTAACCCTAACATGTACCCTAATCCTAACCCGAACCCTAAACCGAGCCCTAACCCTAACACTAACCCTAACCTATACCCTACGCCGTACCCGAACCCCTCCCCGAATCCGTAACCTAAGCCGTACAATAACCCTAACCCTAAGCCTAACCCTAACCCTAGGCTACCCTTGACTGCTTCTGCCTCCAATAGATTTCCTAAGCACTAGTGTTTTAAGGAACAGCTGAAAAAGAGAATCCTAATGTGATTTCTTTATAATGGGTGTGTTCCTTATCTTATCCTAGTGTCTAAACTCTTCTCCATGGCTGGACCCCCAAATAATATTCCTTTACGTGCTAAGGGGTATCTAGAGAGTGGGATAGGTTTACTAACTACCCTAACCATAACGCGTACCCTAACCCTAACCCCTACCCTAACCCTAACACGTACCCTAATCCTAAGCCGTACCCTAAAGCAAGCCCTAACCCTAACACTAACCCTAACCCTAACCCTAACCCATACCCTACGCCGTACCCGAACCCCTCCCCGAACCCCTACCCTAAGCCGTACCCTAACCCTAACCCTAAGCCTAACCCTAACCCTAGGCTACCCTTGACTGCTTCTGCCTCCAATAGATTTCCTAAGCACTAGTGTTTTAACGAACAGCTTAAAAAGAGAATCCTAATGTGATTTCTTTATAATGGGTGTGTTCCTTATCTTATCCTAGTGTCTAAACGCTTCTCCATGGCTAGACCCCCAAATAATATTCCTTTACGTGCTAAGGGGTACCTAGAGAGTGGGATAGGTTTAATAACTACCCTAACCCTAACGCGTACCCTAACCCTAACTCCTACCCTAACCCTAACACGTACCCTAATCCTAACCCGTACCCTAAACCGAGCCCTAACCCTAACACTAACCCTAACCCTAACCCTAACCCATACCCTACGCTGTACCCGAACCCCTCCCCGAACCCGTACCCTAAGCCGTACCCTAAGCCTAACCCTAAGCCTAACCCTAACCCTAGGCTACCCTTGACTGCTTCTGCCTCCAATAGATTTCCTAAGCACTAGTGTTTTAAGGAACAGCTTAAAAAGAGAATCCTAATGTGATTTCTTTATAATGGGTGTGTTCCTTATCTTATCCTAGTGTCTAAACTCTTCTCCATGGCTGGACCCCCAAATAATATTCCTTTACGTGCTAAGGGGTATCTAGAGAGTGGGATAGGTTTAATAACTACCCTAACCCTAACGCGTACCCTAACCCTAACCCCTACCCTAACCCTAACACGTACCCTAATCCTAACCCGTACCCTAAACCGAGCCCTAACCCTAACACTAACCCTAACCCTAACCCTAACCCATACCCTACGCCGTACCCGAATCCCTCACCGAACCCCTACCCTAAGCCGTACCCTAACCCTAACCCTAAGCCTAACCCTAACCTTAGGCTAACCTTGACTGCTTCTGCCTCCAATAGATTTTCTAAGCACTAGTGTTTTAAGGAACGGCTTAAAAACAGAATCCTAATGTGATTTCTTTATAATGGGTGTGTTCCTTATCTTATCCCTGTGTCTAAACTCTTCTCCATGGCTGGACCCCCTAATAATATTCCTTTACGTGCTAAGGGGTACCTAGAGAGTGGGATAGGTTTAATAACTACCCTAACCCTAACGCGTACCCTAACCCTAACCCCTACCCTAACCGTAACACGTACCCTAATCCTAACCAGTACCCTAAACCGAGCCCTAACCCTAACACTAACCCTAACCCTAACCCTAACCCATACCGTACGCCGTACCCGAACCTCGCCCCGAACCCGTACCCTAAGCCGTACCCTAAGCCTAACCCTAAGCCTAACCCTAACCCTAGGCTACCCTTGACTGCTTCTGCCTCCAATAGATTTCCTAAGCACTAGTGTTTTAAGGAACGGCTTAAAAAGAGAATCCTAATGTGATTTCTTCATAATGGGTGTGTTCCTTATCTTATCCTTGTGTCTAAACTCTTCTCCATGGCTGGACCCCCTAATAATATTCCTTTACCTGCTAAGGGGTATCTAGAGAGTGGGATAGGTTTAATAACTACCCTAACTCTAACGCGTTCCCTAACCCTAACCACTATCCTAACCCTAACATGTACCCTAATCCTAACCCGAACCCTAAACCGAGCCCTAACCCTAACACTAACCCTAACCTATACCCTACGCCGTACCCGAACCCCTCCCCGAATCCGTAACCTAAGCCGTACAATAACCCTAACCCTAAGCCTAACCCTAACCCTAGGCTACCCTTGACTGCTTCTGCCTCCAATAGATTTCCTAAGCACTAGTGTTTTAAGGAACAGCTGAAAAAGAGAATCCTAATGTGATTTCTTTATAATGGGTGTGTTCCTTATCTTATCCTAGTGTCTAAACTCTTCTCCATGGCTGGACCCCCAAATAATATTCCTTTACGTGCTAAGGGGTATCTAGAGAGTGGGATAGGTTTACTAACTACCCTAACCCTAACGTGTACCCTAACCCTAACCCCTACCCTAACCCTAACACGTACCCTAATCCTAACCCGTACCCTAAACCGAGCCCTAACCCTAACCCTAACGCATACCCTATGCCGTACCCGAACCCTTCCCCGAACCCGTACCCTAAGCCGTACCCTAAGCCTAACCCTAAGCCTAACCCTAACCCTAGGCTACCCTTGACTTCTTCTGCCTCCAATAGATTTCCTAAGCACTAGTGTTTTAAGGAACAGCTGAAAAAGAGAATCCTAATGTGATTTCTTTATAATGGGTGTGTTCCTTATCTTATCCTAGTGTCTAAACTCTTCTCCATGGCTGGACCCCCAAATAATATTCCTTTACGTGATTAGGAGTACCTAGAGAGTGGGATAGGTTTAATAACTACCCTAACCCTAACGCGTACCCTAACCCTAACCCCTACCCTAAACCTAACACGTACCCTAATCCTAACCCGTACCCTAAACCGAGCCCTAACCCTAACACTAACCCTAACCCTAACTCTAACCCATACCGTACGCCGTACCCGCACCCTTCCCCGAACACGTACCCTAAGCCGTACCCTAAGCCTAACCCTAACCCTCGGCTACCCTTGACTGCTTCTGCCTCCAATAGATTTCCTAAGCACTAGTGTTTTAAGGAACAGCTTAAAAAGAGAATCCTAATGTGATTTCATTATAATGGGTGTGTTCCTTATCTTATCCTAGTGTCTAAACTCTTCTCCATGGCTGGACCCCCAAATAATCTTCCTTTACGTGCTAAGGGGTATCTAGAGAGTGGGAAAGGTTTAATAACTACCATAACCCTAACGCGTACCCTAACCCTAACCCCTACCCTAACCCTAACACGTATTCTAATCCTAACCCGTATCCTAAACCAAGCCCTAATCCTAACACTAACCCTAACCCTAACCCTAACCCATACCCTACGCCGTACCCGAACCCCTCCCCGAACCCGTACCCTAAGCCGTACCCTAAGCCTAACCCTAAGCCTAACCCTAACCCTAGGCTACCCTTGACTGCTTCTGCCTCCAATAGATTTCCTAAGCACTACTGTTTGAAGGAACAGCTTAAAAAGAGAATCCTAATGTGATTTCTTCATAATGGGTGTGTTCCTTATCTTATCCTTGTGTCTAAACTCTTCTCCATGGCTGGACCCCCTAATAATATTCCTTTACGTTCTAAGGGGTATCTAGAGAGTGGGATAGGTTTAATAACTACCCTAACCCTAACGCGTTCCCTAACCCTAACCACTATCCTAACCCTAACATGTACCCTAATCCTAACCCGAACCCTAAACCGAGCCCTAACCCTAACACTAACACTAACCTATACCCTACGCCGTACCCGAACCCCTCCCCGAATCCGTAACCTAAGCCGTACAATAACCCTAACCCTAAGCCTAACCCTAACCCTAGGCTACCCTTGACTGCTTCTGCCTCCAATAGATTTCCTAAGCACTAGTGTTTGAAGGAACAGCTTAAAAAGAGAATCCTAATGTGATTTCTTTATAATGGGTGTGTTCCTTATCTTATCCTAGTGTCTAAACTCTTCTCCATGGCTGGACCCCCAAATAATATTCCTTTACGTGCTAAGGGGTATCTAGAGAGTGGGATAGGTTTACTAACTACCCTAACCCTAACGCGTACCCTAACCCTAACCCCTACCCTAACCCTAACACGTACCCTAATCCTAACCCGTACCCTAAACCGAGCCCTAACCCTAACACTAACCCTAACCCTAACCCTAACCCATACCGTACGCCGTACCCGAACCTCGCCCCGAACCCGTACCCTAAGCCGTACCCTAAGCCTAACCCTAAGCCTAACCTTAACCCTAGGCTACCCTTGACTGCTTCTGCCTCCAATAGATTTCCTAAGCACTAGTGTTTTAAGGAACAGCTTAAAAAGAGAATCCTAATGTGATTTCTTTATAATGGGTGTGTTCCTTATCTTATCCTAGTGTCTAAACTCTTCTCCATGGCTGGACCC
Organism: Balaenoptera ricei; assembly: GCF_028023285.1. Taxonomy (NCBI): domain Eukaryota; kingdom Metazoa; phylum Chordata; class Mammalia; order Artiodactyla; family Balaenopteridae; genus Balaenoptera; species Balaenoptera ricei. The sequence goes on from NW_026777593.1 coordinate 27,254, forward strand.
CCAAATAATATTCCTTTACGTGATAAGGGGTATCTAGAGAGTGGGATAGGTTTAATAACTACCCTAACCCTAACGCGTACCCTAACCCTAACCCCTACCCTAACCCTAACACGTACCCTAATCCTAACCCGTACCCTAAACCGAGCCCTAACCCTAACACTAACCCTAACCCTAACCCTAACCCATACCCTACGCTGTACCCGAACCCCTCCCCGAACCCGTACCCTAAGCCGTACCCTAAGCCTAACCCTAAGCCTAACCCTAACCCTAGGCTACCCTTGACTGCTTCTGCCTCCAATAGATTTCCTAAGCACTAGTGTTTTAAGGAACAGCTTAAAAAGAGAATCCTAATGTGATTTCTTTATAATGGGTGTGTTCCTTATCTTATCCTAGTGTCTAAACTCTTCTCCATGGCTGGACCCCCAAATAATATTCCTTTACGTGCTAAGGGGTATCTAGAGAGTGGGATAGGTTTAATAACTACCCTAACCCTAACGCGTACCCTAACCCTAACCCCTACCCTAACCCTAACACGTACCCTAATCCTAACCCGTACCCTAAACCGAGCCCTAACCCTAACACTAACCCTAACCCTAACCCTAACCCATACCCTACGCCGTACCCGAATCCCTCACCGAACCCCTACCCTAAGCCGTACCCTAACCCTAACCCTAAGCCTAACCCTAACCTTAGGCTACCCTTGACTGCTTCTGCCTCCAATAGATTTTCTAAGCACTAGTGTTTTAAGGAACGGCTTAAAAACAGAATCCTAATGTGATTTCTTTATAATGGGTGTGTTCCTTATCTTATCCCTGTGTCTAAACTCTTCTCCATGGCTGGACCCCCTAATAATATTCCTTTACGTGCTAAGGGGTACCTAGAGATTGGGATAGGTTTAATAACTACCCTAACCCTAACGCGTACCCTAACCCTAACCCCTACCCTAACCGTAACACGTACCCTAATCCTAACCAGTACCCTAAACCGAGCCCTAACCCTAACACTAACCCTAACCCTAACCCTAACCCATACCGTACGCCGTACCCGAACCTCGCCCCGAACCCGTACCCTAAGCCGTACCCTAAGCCTAACCCTAAGCCTAACCCTAACCCTAGGCTACCCTTGACTGCTTCTGCCTCCAATAGATTTCCTAAGCACTAGTGTTTTAAGGAACGGCTTAAAAAGAGAATCCTAATGTGATTTCTTCATAATGGGTGTGTTCCTTATCTTATCCTTGTGTCTAAACTCTTCTCCATGGCTGGACCCCCTAATAATATTCCTTTACGTGCTAAGGGGTATCTAGAGAGTGGGATAGGTTTAATAACTACCCTAACTCTAACGCGTTCCCTAACCCTAACCACTATCCTAACCCTAACATGTACCCTAATCCTAACCCGAACCCTAAACCGAGCCCTAACCCTAACACTAACCCTAACCTATACCCTACGCCGTACCCGAACCCCTCCCCGAATCCGTAACCTAAGCCGTACAATAACCCTAACCCTAAGCCTAACCCTAACCCTAGGCTACCCTTGACTGCTTCTGCCTCCAATAGATTTCCTAAGCACCAGTGTTTTAAGGAACAGCTTAAAAAGAGAATCCTAATGTGATTTCTTTATAATGGGTGTGTTCCTTATCTTATCCTAGTGTCTAAACTCTTCTCCATGGCTGGACCCCCAAATAATATTCCTTTACGTGCTAAGAGGTATCTAGAGAGTGGGATAGGTTTACTAACTACCCTAACCCTAACGCGTACCATAACCCTAACCCCTACCCTAACCCTAACACGTACCCTAATCCTAACCCGTACCCTAAACCGAGCCCTAACCCTAACACTAACCCTAACCCTAACCCATACCCTATGCCGTACCCGAACCCCTCCCCGAACCCCTACCCTAAGCCGTACCCTAAACCTAACCCTAAGCCTAACCCTAACCCTAGGCTACCCTTGAATGCTTCTGCCTCCAATAGATTTCCTAAGCACTAGTGTTTGAAGGAACAGCTGAAAAAGAGAATCCTAATGTGATTTCTTTATAATGGGTGTGTTCCTTATCTTATCCTAGTGTCTAAACTCTTCTCCATGGCTGAACACCGAAATAATAATCCTTTACGTGCTAAGGGGTATCTAGAGAGTGGGATAGGTTTAATAACTACCCTAACACTAACGCGTACCCTAACCCTAACCCCTACCCTAACCCTAACACGTACCCTAATCCTAACCCGTACCCTAAACCGAGCCCTAACCCTAACACTAACCCTAACCCTAACTCTAACCCATACCGTACGCCGTACCCGCACCCTTCCCCGAACACGTACCCTAAGCCGTACCCTAAGCCTAACCCTAACCCTCGGCTACCCTTGACTGCTTCTGCCTCCAATAGATTTCCTAAGCACTAGTGTTTTAAGGAACAGCTTAAAAAGAGAATCCTAATGTGATTTCATTATAATGGGTGTGTTCCTTATCTTATCCTAGTGTCTAAACTCTTCTCCATGGCTGGACCCCCAAATAATCTTCCTTTACGTGCTAAGGGGTATCTAGAGAGTGGGAAAGGTTTAATAACTACCATAACCCTAACGCGTACCCTAACCCTAACCCCTACCCTAACCCTAACACGTATTCTAATCCTAACCCGTATCCTAAACCAAGCCCTAATCCTAACACTAACCCTAACCCTAACCCTAACCCATACCCTACGCCGTACCCGAACCCCTCCCCGAACCCGTACCCTAAGCCGTACCCTAAGCCTAACCCTAAGCCTAACCCTAACCCTAGGCTACCCTTGACTGCTTCTGCCTCCAATAGATTTCCTAAGCACTACTGTTTGAAGGAACAGCTTAAAAAGAGAATCCTAATGTGATTTCTTCATAATGGGTGTGTTCCTTATCTTATCCTTGTGTCTAAACTCTTCTCCATGGCTGGACCCCCTAATAATATTCCTTTACGTTCTAAGGGGTATCTAGAGAGTGGGATAGGTTTAATAACTACCCTAACCCTAACGCGTTCCCTAACCCTAACCACTATCCTAACCCTAACATGTACCCTAATCCTAACCCGAACCCTAAACCGAGCCCTAACCCTAACACTAACACTAACCTATACCCTACGCCGTACCCGAACCCCTCCCCGAATCCGTAACCTAAGCCGTACAATAACCCTAACCCTAAGCCTAACCCTAACCCTAGGCTACCCTTGACTGCTTCTGCCTCCAATAGATTTCCTAAGCACTAGTGTTTGAAGGAACAGCTTAAAAAGAGAATCCTAATGTGATTTCTTTATAATGGGTGTGTTCCTTATCTTATCCTAGTGTCTAAACTCTTCTCCATGGCTGGACCCCCAAATAATATTCCTTTACGTGCTAAGGGGTATCTAGAGAGTGGGATAGGTTTACTAACTACCCTAACCCTAACGCGTACCCTAACCCTAACCCCTACCCTAACCCTAACACGTACCCTAATCCTAACCCGTACCCTAAACCGAGCCCTAACCCTAACACTAACCCTAACCCTAACCCTAACCCATACCGTACGCCGTACCCGAACCTCGCCCCGAACCCGTACCCTAAGCCGTACCCTAAGCCTAACCCTAAGCCTAACCTTAACCCTAGGCTACCCTTGACTGCTTCTGCCTCCAATAGATTTCCTAAGCACTAGTGTTTTAAGGAACAGCTTAAAAAGAGAATCCTAATGTGATTTCTTTATAATGGGTGTGTTCCTTATCTTATCCTAGTGTCTAAACTCTTCTCCATGGCTGGACCCCCAAATAATATTCCTTTACGTGATAAGGGGTATCTAGAGAGTGGGATAGGTTTAATAACTACCCTAACCCTAACGCGTACCCTAACCCTAACCCCTACCCTAACCCTAACACGTACCCTAATCCTAACCCGTACCCTAAACCGAGCCCTAACCCTAACACTAACCCTAACCCTAACCCTAACCCATACCCTACGCTGTACCCGAACCCCTCCCCGAACCCGTACCCTAAGCCGTACCCTAAGCCTAACCCTAAGCCTAACCCTAACCCTAGGCTACCCTTGACTGCTTCTGCCTCCAATAGATTTCCTAAGCACTAGTGTTTTAAGGAACAGCTTAAAAAGAGAATCCTAATGTGATTTCTTTATAATGGGTGTGTTCCTTATCTTATCCTAGTGTCTAAACTCTTCTCCATGGCTGGACCCCCAAATAATATTCCTTTACGTGCTAAGGGGTATCTAGAGAGTGGGATAGGTTTAATAACTACCCTAACCCTAACGCGTACCCTAACCCTAACCCCTACCCTAACCCTAACACGTACCCTAATCCTAACCCGTACCCTAAACCGAGCCCTAACCCTAACACTAACCCTAACCCTAACCCTAACCCATACCCTACGCCGTACCCGAATCCCTCACCGAACCCCTACCCTAAGCCGTACCCTAACCCTAACCCTAAGCCTAACCCTAACCTTAGGCTACCCTTGACTGCTTCTGCCTCCAATAGATTTTCTAAGCACTAGTGTTTTAAGGAACGGCTTAAAAACAGAATCCTAATGTGATTTCTTTATAATGGGTGTGTTCCTTATCTTATCCCTGTGTCTAAACTCTTCTCCATGGCTGGACCCCCTAATAATATTCCTTTACGTGCTAAGGGGTACCTAGAGATTGGGATAGGTTTAATAACTACCCTAACCCTAACGCGTACCCTAACCCTAACCCCTACCCTAACCGTAACACGTACCCTAATCCTAACCAGTACCCTAAACCGAGCCCTAACCCTAACACTAACCCTAACCCTAACCCTAACCCATACCGTACGCCGTACCCGAACCTCGCCCCGAACCCGTACCCTAAGCCGTACCCTAAGCCTAACCCTAAGCCTAACCCTAACCCTAGGCTACCCTTGACTGCTTCTGCCTCCAATAGATTTCCTAAGCACTAGTGTTTTAAGGAACGGCTTAAAAAGAGAATCCTAATGTGATTTCTTCATAATGGGTGTGTTCCTTATCTTATCCTTGTGTCTAAACTCTTCTCCATGGCTGGACCCCCTAATAATATTCCTTTACCTGCTAAGGGGTATCTAGAGAGTGGGATAGGTTTAATAACTACCCTAACTCTAACGCGTTCCCTAACCCTAACCACTATCCTAACCCTAACATGTACCCTAATCCTAACCCGAACCCTAAACCGAGCCCTAACCCTAACACTAACCCTAACCTATACCCTACGCCGTACCCGAACCCCTCCCCGAATCCGTAACCTAAGCCGTACAATAACCCTAACCCTAAGCCTAACCCTAACCCTAGGCTACCCTTGACTGCTTCTGCCTCCAATAGATTTCCTAAGCACTAGTGTTTTAAGGAACAGCTGAAAAAGAGAATCCTAATGTGATTTCTTTATAATGGGTGTGTTCCTTATCTTATCCTAGTGTCTAAACTCTTCTCCATGGCTGGACCCCCAAATAATATTCCTTTACGTGCTAAGGGGTATCTAGAGAGTGGGATAGGTTTACTAACTACCCTAACCCTAACGTGTACCCTAACCCTAACCCCTACCCTAACCCTAACACGTACCCTAATCCTAACCCGTACCCTAAACCGAGCCCTAACCCTAACCCTAACGCATACCCTATGCCGTACCCGAACCCTTCCCCGAACCCGTACCCTAAGCCGTACCCTAAGCCTAACCCTAAGCCTAACCCTAACCCTAGGCTACCCTTGACTTCTTCTGCCTCCAATAGATTTCCTAAGCACTAGTGTTTTAAGGAACAGCTGAAAAAGAGAATCCTAATGTGATTTCTTTATAATGGGTGTGTTCCTTATCTTATCCTAGTGTCTAAACTCTTCTCCATGGCTGGACCCCCAAATAATATTCCTTTACGTGATTAGGAGTACCTAGAGAGTGGGATAGGTTTAATAACTACCCTAACCCTAACGCGTACCCTAACCCTAACCCCTACCCTAAACCTAACACGTACCCTAATCCTAACCCGTACCCTAAACCGAGCCCTAACCCTAACACTAACCCTAACCCTAACTCTAACCCATACCGTACGCCGTACCCGCACCCTTCCCCGAACACGTACCCTAAGCCGTACCCTAAGCCTAACCCTAACCCTCGGCTACCCTTGACTGCTTCTGCCTCCAATAGATTTCCTAAGCACTAGTGTTTTAAGGAACAGCTTAAAAAGAGAATCCTAATGTGATTTCATTATAATGGGTGTGTTCCTTATCTTATCCTAGTGTCTAAACTCTTCTCCATGGCTGGACCCCCAAATAATCTTCCTTTACGTGCTAAGGGGTATCTAGAGAGTGGGAAAGGTTTAATAACTACCATAACCCTAACGCGTACCCTAACCCTAACCCCTACCCTAACCCTAACACGTATTCTAATCCTAACCCGTATCCTAAACCAAGCCCTAATCCTAACACTAACCCTAACCCTAACCCTAACCCATACCCTACGCCGTACCCGAACCCCTCCCCGAACCCGTACCCTAAGCCGTACCCTAAGCCTAACCCTAAGCCTAACCCTAACCCTAGGCTACCCTTGACTGCTTCTGCCTCCAATAGATTTCCTAAGCACTACTGTTTGAAGGAACAGCTTAAAAAGAGAATCCTAATGTGATTTCTTCATAATGGGTGTGTTCCTTATCTTATCCTTGTGTCTAAACTCTTCTCCATGGCTGGACCCCCTAATAATATTCCTTTACGTTCTAAGGGGTATCTAGAGAGTGGGATAGGTTTAATAACTACCCTAACCCTAACGCGTTCCCTAACCCTAACCACTATCCTAACCCTAACATGTACCCTAATCCTAACCCGAACCCTAAACCGAGCCCTAACCCTAACACTAACACTAACCTATACCCTACGCCGTACCCGAACCCCTCCCCGAATCCGTAACCTAAGCCGTACAATAACCCTAACCCTAAGCCTAACCCTAACCCTAGGCTACCCTTGACTGCTTCTGCCTCCAATAGATTTCCTAAGCACTAGTGTTTGAAGGAACAGCTTAAAAAGAGAATCCTAATGTGATTTCTTTATAATGGGTGTGTTCCTTATCTTATCCTAGTGTCTAAACTCTTCTCCATGGCTGGACCCCCAAATAATATTCCTTTACGTGCTAAGGGGTATCTAGAGAGTGGGATAGGTTTACTAACTACCCTAACCCTAACGCGTACCCTAACCCTAACCCCTACCCTAACCCTAACACGTACCCTAATCCTAACCCGTACCCTAAACCGAGCCCTAACCCTAACACTAACCCTAACCCTAACCCTAACCCATACCGTACGCCGTACCCGAACCTCGCCCCGAACCCGTACCCTAAGCCGTACCCTAAGCCTAACCCTAAGCCTAACCTTAACCCTAGGCTACCCTTGACTGCTTCTGCCTCCAATAGATTTCCTAAGCACTAGTGTTTTAAGGAACAGCTTAAAAAGAGAATCCTAATGTGATTTCTTTATAATGGGTGTGTTCCTTATCTTATCCTAGTGTCTAAACTCTTCTCCATGGCTGGACCCCCAAATAATATTCCTTTACGTGATAAGGGGTATCTAGAGAGTGGGATAGGTTTAATAACTACCCTAACCCTAACGCGTACCCTAACCCTAACCCCTACCCTAACCCTAACACGTACCCTAATCCTAACCCGTACCCTAAACCGAGCCCTAACCCTAACACTAACCCTAACCCTAACCCTAACCCATACCCTACGCTGTACCCGAACCCCTCCCCGAACCCGTACCCTAAGCCGTACCCTAAGCCTAACCCTAAGCCTAACCCTAACCCTAGGCTACCCTTGACTGCTTCTGCCTCCAATAGATTTCCTAAGCACTAGTGTTTTAAGGAACAGCTTAAAAAGAGAATCCTAATGTGATTTCTTTATAATGGGTGTGTTCCTTATCTTATCCTAGTGTCTAAACTCTTCTCCATGGCTGGACCCCCAAATAATATTCCTTTACGTGCTAAGGGGTATCTAGAGAGTGGGATAGGTTTAATAACTACCCTAACCCTAACGCGTACCCTAACCCTAACCCCTACCCTAACCCTAACACGTACCCTAATCCTAACCCGTACCCTAAACCGAGCCCTAACCCTAACACTAACCCTAACCCTAACCCTAACCCATACCCTACGCCGTACCCGAATCCCTCACCGAACCCCTACCCTAAGCCGTACCCTAACCCTAACCCTAAGCCTAACCCTAACCTTAGGCTACCCTTGACTGCTTCTGCCTCCAATAGATTTTCTAAGCACTAGTGTTTTAAGGAACGGCTTAAAAACAGAATCCTAATGTGATTTCTTTATAATGGGTGTGTTCCTTATCTTATCCCTGTGTCTAAACTCTTCTCCATGGCTGGACCCCCTAATAATATTCCTTTACGTGCTAAGGGGTACCTAGAGATTGGGATAGGTTTAATAACTACCCTAACCCTAACGCGTACCCTAACCCTAACCCCTACCCTAACCGTAACACGTACCCTAATCCTAACCAGTACCCTAAACCGAGCCCTAACCCTAACACTAACCCTAACCCTAACCCTAACCCATACCGTACGCCGTACCCGAACCTCGCCCCGAACCCGTACCCTAAGCCGTACCCTAAGCCTAACCCTAAGCCTAACCCTAACCCTAGGCTACCCTTGACTGCTTCTGCCTCCAATAGATTTCCTAAGCACTAGTGTTTTAAGGAACGGCTTAAAAAGAGAATCCTAATGTGATTTCTTCATAATGGGTGTGTTCCTTATCTTATCCTTGTGTCTAAACTCTTCTCCATGGCTGGACCCCCTAATAATATTCCTTTACGTGCTAAGGGGTATCTAGAGAGTGGGATAGGTTTAATAACTACCCTAACTCTAACGCGTTCCCTAACCCTAACCACTATCCTAACCCTAACATGTACCCTAATCCTAACCCGAACCCTAAACCGAGCCCTAACCCTAACACTAACCCTAACCTATACCCTACGCCGTACCCGAACCCCTCCCCGAATCCGTAACCTAAGCCGTACAATAACCCTAACCCTAAGCCTAACCCTAACCCTAGGCTACCCTTGACTGCTTCTGCCTCCAATAGATTTCCTAAGCACCAGTGTTTTAAGGAACAGCTTAAAAAGAGAATCCTAATGTGATTTCTTTATAATGGGTGTGTTCCTTATCTTATCCTAGTGTCTAAACTCTTCTCCATGGCTGGACCCCCAAATAATATTCCTTTACGTGCTAAGAGGTATCTAGAGAGTGGGATAGGTTTACTAACTACCCTAACCCTAACGCGTACCCTAACCCTAACCCCTACCCTAACCCTAACACGTACCCTAATCCTAACCCGTACCCTAAACCGAGCCCTAACCCTAACACTAACCCTAACCCTAACCCATACCCTATGCCGTACCCGAACCCCTCCCCGAACCCCTACCCTAAGCCGTACCCTAAACCTAACCCTAAGCCTAACCCTAACCCTAGGCTACCCTTGAATGCTTCTGCCTCCAATAGATTTCCTAAGCACTAGTGTTTGAAGGAACAGCTGAAAAAGAGAATCCTAATGTGATTTCTTTATAATGGGTGTGTTCCTTATCTTATCCTAGTGTCTAAACTCTTCTCCATGGCTGAACACCGAAATAATAATCCTTTACGTGCTAAGGGGTATCTAGAGAGTGGGATAGGTTTAATAACTACCCTAACACTAACGCGTACCCTAACCCTAAACCCTACCCTAACCCTAACACGTACCCTAATCCTAACCCGTACCCTAAACCGATCCCTAACCCTAACACTAACCCTAACCCTAACCCAAAACCATACCCTACGCCGAACCCGTACCCTAAGCCGTACCCTAAGCCTAACCCTAACCCTAGGCTACCCTTGACTGCTTCTGCCTCCAATAGATTTCCTAAGCACTAGTGTTTTAAGGAACAGCTGAAAAAGAGAATCGTAATGTGATTTCTTTATAATGGGTGTGTTCCTTATCTTATCCTAGTGTCTAAACTCTTCTCCATGGCTGGACCACCAAATACTATTCCTTTACGTGCTAAGGGGTATCTAGAGAGTGGGATAGGTTTAATAACTACCCTAACCCTAACGCGTACCCTAACCCTAACCCCTACCCTAACCCTAACACGTATCCTAATCCTAACCCGTATCCTAAACCAAGCCCTAATCCTAACACTAACCCTAACCCTAACCCTAACCCATACCCTACGCCGTACCCGAACCCCTCCCCGAACCCGTACCCTAAGCCGTACCCTAAGCCTAACCCTAAGCCTAACCCTAACCCTAGGCTACCCTTGACTGCTTCTGCCTCCAATAGATTTCCTAAGCACTACTGTTTGAAGGAACAGCTTAAAAAGAGAATCCTAATGTGATTTCTTCATAATGGGTGTGTTCCTTATCTTATCCTTGTGTCTAAACTCTTCTCCATGGCTGGACCCCCTAATAATATTCCTTTACGTTCTAAGGGGTATCTAGAGAGTGGGATAGGTTTAATAACTACCCTAACCCTAACGCGTTCCCTAACCCTAACCACTATCCTAACCCTAACATGTACCCTAATCCTAACCCGAACCCTAAACCGAGCCCTAACCCTAACACTAACACTAACCTATACCCTACGCCGTACCCGAACCCCTCCCCGAATCCGTAACCTAAGCCGTACAATAACCCTAACCCTAAGCCTAACCCTAACCCTAGGCTACCCTTGACTGCTTCTGCCTCCAATAGATTTCCTAAGCACTAGTGTTTGAAGGAACAGCTTAAAAAGAGAATCCTAATGTGATTTCTTTATAATGGGTGTGTTCCTTATCTTATCCTAGTGTCTAAACTCTTCTCCATGGCTGGACCCCCAAATAATATTCCTTTACGTGCTAAGGGGTATCTAGAGAGTGGGATAGGTTTACTAACTACCCTAACCCTAACGCGTACCCTAACCCTAACCCCTACCCTAACCCTAACACGTACCCTAATCCTAACCCGTACCCTAAACCGAGCCCTAACCCTAACACTAACCCTAACCCTAACCCTAACGCATACCCTATGCCGTACCCGAAACCCTCCCCGAACCCGTACCCTAAGCCGTACCCTAAGCCTAACCCTAAGCCTAACCTTAACCCTAGGCTACCCTTGACTGCTTCTGCCTCCAATAGATTTCCTAAGCACTAGTGTTTTAAGGAACAGCTTAAAAGGAGAATCCTAATGTGATTTCTTTATAATGGGTGTGTTCCTTATCTTATCCTAGTGTCTAAACTCTTCTCCATGGCTGGACCCCCAAATAATATTCCTTTACGTGATAAGGGGTATCTAGAGAGTGGGATAGGTTTAATAACTACCCTAACCCTAACGCGTACCCTAACCCTAACCCCTACCCTAACCCTAACACGTACCCTAATCCTAACCCGTACCCTAAACCGAGCCCTAACCCTAACACTAACCCTAACCCTAATCCTAACCCATACCCTACGCCGTACCCGAACCCCTCCCCGAACCCGTACCCTAAGCCGTACCCTAAGCCTAACCCTAAGCCTAACCCTAACCCTAGGCTACCCTTGACTGCTTCTGCCTCCAATAGATTTCCTAAGCACTAGTGTTTTAAAGAACAGCTGAAAAAGAGAATCCTAATGTGATTTCTTTATAATGGGTGTGTTCCTTATCTTATCCTAGTGTCTAAACTCTTCTCCATGGCTGGACCCCCAAATAATATTCCTTTACGTGCTAAGGGGTATCTAGAGAGTGGGATAGGTTTACTAACTACCCTAACCATAACGCGTACCCTAACCCTAACCCCTACCCTAACCCTAACACGTACCCTAATCCTAACCCGTACCCTAAAGCAAGCCCTAACCCTAACACTAACCCTAACCCTAACCCTAACCCATACCCTACGCCATACCCGAACCCCTCCCCGAACCCCTACCCTAAGCCGTACCCTAACCCTAACCCTAAGCCTAACCCTAACCCTAGGCTACCCTTGACTGCTTCTGCCTCCAATAGATTTCCTAAGCACTAGTGTTTTAAAGAACAGCTGAAAAAGAGAATCCTAATGTGATTTCTTTATAATGGGTGTGTTCCTTATCTTATCCTAGTGTCTAAACGCTTCTCCATGGCTAGACCCCCAAATAATATTCCTTTACGTGCTAAGGGGTACCTAGAGAGTGGGATAGGTTTAATAACTACCCTAACCCTAACGCGTACCCTAACCCTAACCCCTACCCTAACCCTAACACGTACCCTAATCCTAACCCGTACCCTAAACCGAGCCCTAACCCTAACACTAACAGTAACCCTAACCCTAACCCATACCCTACGCCGTACCCGAACCCCTCCCCGAAGCCGTAGCCTAAGCCGTACCCTAAGCCTAACCCTAAGCCTAACCCTAACCCTAGGCTACCCTTGACTGCTTCTGCCTCCAATAGATTTCCTAAGCACTAGTGTTTTAAGGAACAGCTTAAAAAGAGAATCCTAATGTGATTTCTTTATAATGGGTGTGTTCCTTATCTTATCCTAGTGTCTAAACTCTTCTCCATGACTGGACGCCCAAATAATATTCCTTTACGTGCTAAGGGGTATCTAGAGAGTGGGATAGGTTTACTAACTACCCTAACCCTAACGCGTACCCTAACCCTAACCCCTACCCTAACCCTAACACGTACCCTAATCCTAACCCGTACCCTAAACCGAGCCCTAACCCTAACACTAACCCTAACCCTAACCCTAACCCATACCCTACGCCGTACCCGAACCCCTCCCCGAACCCCTACCCTAAGCCGTACCCTAACCCTAACCCTAAGCCTAACCCTAACCTTAGGCTACCCTTGACTGCTTCTGCCTCCAATAGATTTTCTAAGCACTAGTGTTTTAAGGAACGGCTTAAAAACAGAATCCTAATGTGATTTCTTTATAATGGGTGTGTTCCTTATCTTATCCTTGTGTCTAAACTCTTCTCCATGGCTGGACCCCCTAATAATATTCCTTTACGTGCTAAGGGGTATCTAGAGAGTGGGATAGGTTTAATAACTACCCTAACCCTAACGCGTTCCCTAACCCTAACCCCTACCCTAACCCTAACATGTACCCTAATCCTAACCCGTACGCTAAACCGAGCCCTAACCCTAAAATTAACCCTAACCCATACCGTACGCCGTACCCGAACCCCTCCCCGAATCCGTAACCTAAGCCGTACAATAACCCTAACCCTAAGCCTAACCCTAACCCTAGGCTACCCTTGACTGCTTCTGCCTCCAATAGATTTCCTAAGCACCAGTGTTTTAAGGAACAGCTTAAAAAGAGAATCCTAATGTGATTTCTTTATAATGGGTGTGTTCCTTATCTTATCCTAGTGTCTAAACTCTTCTCCATGGCTGGACCCCCAAATAATATTCCTTTACGTGCTAAGAGGTATCTAGAGAGTGGGATAGGTTTACTAACTACCCTAACCCTAACGCGTACCCTAACCCTAACCCCTACCCTAACCGTAACACGTACCCTAATCCTAAGCCGTACCCTAAACCGAGCCCTAACCCTAACACTAACCCTAACCCTAACCCATACCCTATGCCGTACCCGAACCCCTCCCCGAACCCCTACCCTAAGCCGTACCCTAAACCTAACCCTAAGCCTAACCCTAACCCTAGGCTACCCTTGAATGCTTCTGCCTCCAATAGATTTCCTAAGCACTAGTGTTTGAAGGAACAGCTGAAAAAGAGAATCCTAATGTGATTTCTTTATAATGGGTGTGTTCCTTATCTTATCCTAGTGTCTAAACTCTTCTCCATGGCTGAGCACCGAAATAATAATCCTTTACGTGCTAAGGGGTATCTAGAGAGTGGGATAGGTTTAATAACTACCCTAACACTAACGCGTACCCTAACCCTAAACCCTACCCTAACCCTAACACGTACCCTAATCCTAACCCGTACCCTATACCGATCCCTAACCCTAACACTAACCCTAACCCTAACCCAAAACCATACCCTACGCCGAACCCGTACCCTAAGCCGTACCCTAAGCCTAACCCTAACCCTAGGCTACCCTTGACTGCTTCTGCCTCCAATAGATTTCCTAAGCACTAGTGTTTTAAGGAACAGCTGAAAAAGAGAATCGTAATGTGATTTCTTTATAATGGGTGTGTTCCTTATCTTATCCTAGTGTCTAAACTCTTCTCCATGGCTGGACCCCCAAATACTATTCCTTTATGTGCTAAGGGGTATCTAGAGAGTGGGATAGGTTTAATAACTACCCTAACCCTAACGCGTACCCTAACCCTAACCCCTACCCTAACCCTAACACGTACCCTAATCCTAACCCGTACCCTAAACCGAGCCCTAACCCTAACACTAACCCTAACCCTAACCCTAACGCATACCCTATGCCGTACCCGAACCCCTCCCCGAACCCGTACCCTAAGCCGTACCCTAACCCTAACACTAAGCCTAACCCTAACCCTAGGCTACCCTTGACTGCTTCTGCCTCCAATAGATTTCCTAAGCACTAGTGTTTTAAGGAACAGCTGAAAAAGAGAATCCTAATGTGATTTCTTTATAATGGGTGTGTTCCTTATCATATCCTAGTGTCTAAACTCTTCTTCATGGCTGGACCCCCAAATAATATTCCTTTACGTGATAAGGAGTACCTAGAGAGTGGGATAGGTTTAATAACTACCCTAACCCTAACGCGTACCCTAACCCTAACCCCTACCCTAACCCTAACACGTACCCTAATCCTAACCCGTACCCTAAACCGAGCCCTAACCCTAACACTAACCCTAACCCTAATCCTAACCCATACCCTACGCCGTACCCGAACCCCTCCCCGAACCCGTACCCTAAGCCGTACCCTAAGCCTAACCCTAAGCCTAACCCTAACCCTAGGCTACCCTTGACTGCTTCTGCCTCCAATAGATTTCCTAAGCACTAGTGTTTTAAGGAACAGCTTAAAAAGAGAATCCTAATGTGATTTCTTTATAATGGGTGTGTTCCTTATCTTATCCTAGTGTCTAAACTCTTCTCCATGGCTGGACCCCCAACTAATATTCCTTTACGTGCTAAGGGGTATCTAGAGAGTGGGATAGGTTTACTAACTACCCTAACCATAACGCGTACCCTAACCCTAACCCCTACCCTAACCCTAACACGTACCCTAATCCTAACCCGTACCCTAAAGCAAGCCCTAACCCTAACACTAACCCTAACCCTAACCCTAACCCATACCCTACGCCGTACCCGAACCCCTCCCCGTACCCCTACCCTAAGCCGTACCCTAAACCTAACCCTAAGCCTAACCCTAACCCTAGGCTACCCTTGACTGCTTCTGCCTCCAATAGATTTCCTAAGCACTAGTGTTTTAAGGAACAGCTGAAAAAGAGAATCCTAATGTGATTTCTTTATAATGGGTGTGTTCCTTATCTTATCCTAGTGTCTAAACGCTTCTCCATGGCTAGACCCCCAAATAATATTCCTTTACGTGCTAAGGGGTACCTAGAGAGTGGGATAGGTTTAATAACTACCCTAACCCTAACGCGTACCCTAACCCTAACCCCTACCCTAACCCTAACACGTACCCTAATCCTAACCCGTACCCTAAACCGAGCCCTAACCCTAACACTAACCCTAACCCTAACCCTAACCCATACCCTACGCCGTACCCGAACCCCTCCCCGAACCCCTACCCTAAGCCGTACCCTAACCCTAACCCTAAGCCTAACCCTAACCCTAGGCTACCCTTGACTGCTTCTGCCTCCAATAGATTTCCTAAGCACTAGTGTTTGAAGGAACAGCTGAAAAAGAGAATCCTAATGTGATTTCTTTATAATGGGTGTGTTCCTTATCTTATCCTAGTGTCTAAACTCTTCTCCATGGCTGGACCCCCAAATAATATTCCTTTACGTGCTAAGGGGTATCTAGAGAGTGGGATAGGTTTAATAACTACCCTAACCCTAACGCGTACCCTAACCCTAACCCCTACCCTAACCCTAACACGTACCCTAATCCTAACCCGTACCCTAAACCGAGCCCTAACCCTAACACTAACCCTAACCCTAACCCTAACCCATACCCTACGCCATACCCGAACCCCTCCCCGAACCCGTACCCTAAGCCGTACCCTAACCCTAACCCTAAGCCTAACCCTAACCCTAGGCTACCCTTGACTGCTTCTGCCTCCAATAGATTTCCTAAGCACTAGTGTTTGAAGGAACAGCTTAAAAATAGAATCCTAATGTGATTTCTTTATAATGGGTGTGTTCCTTATCTTAACCTAGTGTCTAAACTCTTCTCCATGGCTGGACCCCCAAATAATATTCCTTTACGTGCTAAGGGATATCTAGAGAGTGGGATAGGTTTAATAACTACCCTAACACTAACGCGTACACTAACCCTAACCCCTACCCTAACCCTAACACGTACCCTAATCCTAACCCGTACCCTAAACCGAGCCCTAACCCTAATACTAACCCTAACCCTAACCCATAACCTACGCCGTACCCGAACCCCTCCACGAACCCATACCCTAAGCCGTACCCTAAGCCTAACCCTAAGCCTAACCCTAACCCTAGGCTACCCTTGACTGCTTCTGCCTCCAATAGATTTCCTAAGCACTAGTGTTTTAAGGAACAGCTTAAAAAGAGAATCCTAATGTGATTTCTTTATAATGGGTGTGTTCCTTATCTTAACCTAGTGTGTAAACTCTTCTCCATGGCTGGACCCCCAAATAATATTCCTTTACGTGCTAAGGGGTATCTAGAGAGTGGGATAGGTTTAATAACTACCCTAACCCTAACGCGTACCCTAACCCTAACCCCTACCCTAACCCTAACACGTACCCTAATCCTAAGCCGTGCCCTAATCCGAGCCCTAACCCTAACACTAACCCTAACCCTAACCCATACCCTACGCCGTACCCGAACCCTTCCCGAACCCGTACCCTTGGCCGTACCCTAAGCCTAACCCTAAGCCTAACACTAACCCTAGGCTACCCTTGACTGCTTCTGCCTCCAATAGATTTCCTAAGAACTAGCGTTTTAAGGAACAGCTTAAAAAGAGAATCCTAAACTGATGTCTTTATAATGGGTGTGTTCCTTTACTTATCCTAGTGTCTAAAGTCTTCTCCATGGCTGGACCCCCAAATAATATTCCTTTACGTGCTAAGGGGTATCTAGAGAGTGGGATAGGTTTAATAACTACCCTAACACTAAGGCGTACCCTAACCCTAACCCCTACCCTAACCCTAACGCGTACCCTAATCCTAACCCGTACCCTAAACCGAGCCCTAACCCTAATACTAACCCTAACCCTAACCCTAACCCATACCATACGCCGTACCCGAACCCCTCCCCGAACCTGTACCCTAAGCCGTACCCTAAGCCTTACCCTAAGCCTAACCCTAACCCTAGGCTACCCTTTACTGCTTCTGCCTCCAATAGATTTCCTAAGCACTAGTATTTTAAGGAACAGCTTAAAAAGAAAATCCTAATGTGATTTCTTTATAATGGGTGTGTTCCTTATCTTATCCTAGTGTCTAAACTCTTCTCCATGGCTGGACCCCCAAATAATATTCCTTTACGTGCTAAGGGGTATCTACAGAGTGGGATAGGTTTAATAACTACCCTAAACCTAACGCGTACCCTAACCCTAACCCCTACCCTAACACATACCCTAATCCTAAGCCGTACCCTAAACCGAGCCCTAGCCCTAACACTAACCCTAACCCTAACCCATACCCTACGCCATACCCGAACCCCTCCTCGAACCCGTACCCTAAGCCGTACCCTAAGCCTAACCCTAAGCCTAACCCTAACCCAAGGCTACAATTGACTGCTTCTGCCTCCAATAGTTTTCCTAAGAACTAGCGTTTTAAGGAACAGCTTAAAAAGAGAATCCTTGTGTGATTTCTTTATAATGGGTGTGTTCCTAATCTTATCCTAGTGTCTAAATTCTTCTCCATGGCTGGACCCCCAAATAATATTCCTTTACGTGCTAAGCGGTATCTAGAGAGTGGGATAGGTTTAATAACTACCCTAAACCTAACGCGTTACCTAACCCTAACCCCTACCCTAACCCTAACACGTACCCTAATCCTAAGCCGTACCCTAAACCGAGCCCTAACCCTAACACTAACCCTAACCCATACCCTACGCCGTACCCGAACCCCTCCCCGAAACCGTACCCTAAGCCGTACCCTAAGCCTAACCCTAAGCCTAACCCGAACCCTAGGCTACGCTTGACTGCTTCTGCCTCCAATAGATTTCCTAAGAACTAGCGTTTTAAGGAACAGCTTAAAAAGAGAATCCTAATGTGATTTCTTTATAATGGGTGTGTTCCTTATCTTATCCTAGTGTCTAAACTCTTCTCCATGGCTGAACCCCCAAATAATAATCCTTTACGTGCTAAGGGGTATCTAGAGAGTGGGATAGGTTTAATAACTACCCTAACACTAACGCGTACCCTAACCCTAACCCCTACCCTAACCCGAACACGTACCCTAATCTTAACCCGTACCCTAAACCGATCCCTAACCCTAACACTAACCCTAACCCTAACCCAAAACCATACCCTACGCCGAACCCGTACCCTAAGCCGTACCCTAAGCCTAACCCTAACCCTAGGCTACCCTTGACTGCTTCTGCCTCCAATAGATTTCCTAAGCACTAGTGTTTTAAGCAACAGCTTAAAAAGAGAATCCTAATGTGATTTCTTTATAATGGGTGTGTTCCTTATCTTATCCTAGTGTCTAAACTCTTCTCCATGGCTGGACCCCCAAATACTATTCCTTTATGTGCTAAGGGGTATCTAGAGAGTGGGATAGGTTTAATAACTACCCTAACCCTAACGCGTACCCTAACCCTAACCCCTACCCTAACCCTAACACGTACCCTAATCCTAAGCCGTACCCTAAACCGAGCCCTAACCCTAACACTAACCCTAACCCTAACCCTAACCCATACCCTATGCCGTACCCGAACCCCTCCCCGAACCCGTACCCTAAGCCGTACCCTAACCCTAACACTAAGCCTAACCCTAACCCTAGGCTACCCTTGACTGCTTCTGCCTCCAATAGATTTCCTAAGAACTAGCGTTTTAAGGAACAGCTTAAAAAGAGTATCCTAATGTGATTTCTTTATAATGGGTGTGTTCCTTATCTTAACCTAGTGTCTAAACTCTTCTCCATGGCTGGACCCCCAAATAATATTCCTTTACGTGCTAAGGGGTATCTAGAGAGTGGGATAGGTTTAATAACTACCCTAACACTAACGCGTACACTAACCCTAACCCCTACCCTAACCCTAATGCGTACCCTAATCCTAACCCGTACCCTAAACCGAGCCCTAACCCTAACACTAACCCTAACCCTAACCCATACCCTACGCCGTACCCGAACCCCTCCCCGAACCCCTACCCTAAGCCGTA
The DNA here is from genome assembly GCF_028023285.1 of Balaenoptera ricei. NCBI lineage: Eukaryota > Metazoa > Chordata > Mammalia > Artiodactyla > Balaenopteridae > Balaenoptera > Balaenoptera ricei. The sequence goes on from NW_026777593.1 coordinate 46,624, forward strand.
CCCTAACCCTAACCCTAAGCCTAACCCTAACCCTAGGCTACCCTTGACTGCTTCTGCCTCCAATAGATTTCCTAAGCACTAGTGTTTTAAGGAACAGCTTAAAAAGAGAATCCTAATGTGATTTCTTTATAATGGGTGTGTTCCTTATCTTATCCTAGTGTCTAAACTCTTCTCCATGGCTGGACCCCCAAATAATATTCCTTTACGTGCTAAGGGGTATCTAGAGAGTGGGATAGGTTTAATAACTACCCTAACACTAACGCGTACCCTAACCCTAACCCCTACCCTAACCCGAACACGTACCCTAATCCTAACCCGTACCCTAAACCGATCCCTAACACTAACACTAACCCTAACCCTAACCCAAAACCATACCCTACGCCGAACCCCTACCCTAAGCCGTACCCTAAGCCTAACCCTAAGCCTAACCCTATCCCTAGGCTACCCTTGACTGCTTCTGCCTCCAATAGATTTCCTAAGAACTAGCGTTTTGAGGAACAGCTTAAAAAGAGAATCCTAATGTGATTTCTTTATAATGGGTGTGTTCCTTATCTTAACCTAGTGTCTAAACTCTTCTCCATGGCTGGACCCCCAAATAATATTCCTTTACGTGCTAAGGGGTATCTAGAGAGTGGGATAGGTTTAATAACTACCCTAACACTAACGCGTACACTAACCCTAACCCCTACCCTAACCCTAACGCGTACCCTAATCCTAACCCGTACCCTAAACCGAGCCCTAACCCTAATACTAACCCGTACCCTAACCCATACCCTATGCCGTACCCGAACCCCTCCACGAACCCATAACCTAAACCGTACCCTAAGCCTAACCCTAAGCCTAACCCTAACCCTAGGCTACCCTTGACTGCTTCTGCCTCCAATAGATTTCCTAAGCACTAGTGTTTTAAGGAACAGCTTAAAAAGAGAATCCTAATGTGATTTCTTTATAATGGGTGTGTTCCTTATCTTAACCTAGTGTCTAAACTCTTCTCCATGGCTGGACCCCCAAATAATATTCCTTTACGTGCTAAGGGGTATCTAGAGAGTGGGATAGGTTTAATAACTACCCTAACCCTAACGCGTACCCTAACCCTAACCCCTACCCTAACCCTAACACGTACCCTAATCCTAAGCCGTACCCTAATCCGAGCCCTAACTCTAACACTAACCCTAACCCTAACCCATACCCTACGCCGTACCCGAACCCTTTTCGAACCCGTACCCTTGGCCGTACCCTAAGCCTAACCCTAAGCCTAACACTAACCCTAGGCTACCCTTGACTGCTTCTGCCTCCAATAGATTTCCTAAGAACTAGCGTTTTAAGGAACAGCTTAAAAAGAGAATCCTAATGTGATTTCTTTATAATGGGTGTGTTCCTTATCTTATCCTAGTGTCTAAACTCTTCTCCATGGCTGGACCCCCAAATAATATTCCTTTACGTGCTAAGGGGTATCTAGAGAGTGGGATAGGTTTACTAACTACCCTAACCCTAACGCGTACCCTAACCCTAACCCCTACCCTAACCCTAACACGTACCCTAATCCTAACCCGTACCCTAAACCGAGCCCTAACCCTATCACTAACGCTAACCCTAATCCTAACCCATACCCTACGCCGTACCTGAACCCCTCCCCGAACCAGTACCCTAAGCCGTACCCTAAGCCTAACCCTAAGCCTCACCCTAACCCTAGGCTACCCTTGACTGCTTCTGCCTCCAATAGATTTCCTAAGCACTAGTGTTTTAAGGAACAGCTTAAAGAGAGAATCCTAATGTGATTTCTTTATAATTGATGCGTTCCTTATCTTATCCTAGTGTCTAAACTCTTCTCCATGGCTGGACCCCCAAATAATATTCCTTTACGTGCTAAGGGGTATCTAGAGAGTGGGATAGGTTTAATAACTACCCTAACCATAACGCGTACCCTAACCCTAACCCCTACCCTAACCCTAACATGTACCCTAATCCTAACCCGTACCCTAAAGCAAGCCCTAACCCTAACACTAACCCTAACCCTAACCCTAACCCATACCCTACGCCGTACCCGAACCCCTCCCCGAAACCCTACCCTAAGCCGTACCCTAACCCTAACCCTAAGCCTAACCCTAACCCTAGGCTACCCTTGACTGCTTCTGCCTCCAATAGATTTCCTAAGCACTAGTGTTTTAAGGAACAGCTGAAAAAGAGAATCCTAATGTGATTTCTTTATAATGGGTGTGTTCCTTATCTTATCCTAGTGTCTAAACTCTTCTGCATGGCTGGACCCCAAAATAATATTCCTTTACGTGATAAGGGGTACCTAGAGAGTGGGATAGGTTTAATAACTACCCTAACCCTAACGCGTGCCCTAACCCTAACCCCTACCCTAAACCTAACACGTACCCTAATCCTAACCCGTACCCTAAACCGAGCCCTAACCCTAACACTAACCCTAACCCTAACCCTAACCCATACCCTACGCCGTACCCGCACCCTTCCCTGAACCCGTACCCTAAGCCGTACCCTAAGCCTAACCCTAACCCTAGGCTACCCTTGACTGCTTCTGCCTCCAATAGATTTCCTAAGCACTAGTGTTTTAAGGAACAGCTGAAAAAGAGAATCGTAATGTGATTTCTTTATAATGGGTGTGTTCCTTATCTTATCCTAGTGTCTAAACTCTTCTCCATGGCTGGACCCCCAAATACTATTCCTTTACGTGCTAAGGGGTATCTAGAGAGTGGGATAGGTTTAATAACTACCCTAACCCTAACACGTACCCTAACCCTAACCCCTACCCTAACCCTAACACGTACCCTAATCCTAACCCGTACCCTAAACCGAGCCCTAACCCTAACACTAACCCTAACCCTAACCCTAACGCATACCCTATGCCGTACCCGAACCCCTCCCCGAACCCGTACCCTAAGCCGTACCCTAAGCCTAACCCTAAGCCTAACCCTAACCCTAGGCTACCCTTGACTGCTTCTGCCTCCAATAGATTTCCTAAGCACTAGTGTTTTAAGGAACAGCTGAAAAAGAGAATCCTAATGTGATTTCTTTATAATGGGTGTGTTCCTTATCATATCCTAGTGTCTAAACTCTTCTTCATGGCTGGACCCCCAAATAATATTCCTTTACGTGATAAGGAGTACCTAGAGAGTGGGATAGGTTTAATAACTACCCTAACCCTAACGCGTACCCTAACCCTAACCCCTACCCTAACCCTAACACGTACCCTAATCCTAACCCGTACCCTAAACCGAGCCCTAACCCTAACACAAACCCTAACCCTAACCCTAACCCATACCCTACGTCGTACCCGCACCCTTCCCCGAACCCGTACCCTAAGCCGTACCCTAAGCCTAACCCTAACCCTAGGCTACCCTTGACTGCTTCTGCCTCCAATAGATTTCCTAAGCACTAGTGTTTTAAGGAACAGCTTAAAAAGAGAATCCTAATGTGATTTCTTTATAATGGGTGTGTTCCTTATCTTAACCTAGTGTGTAAACTCTTCTCCATGGCTGGACCCCCAAATAATATTCCTTTACGTGCTAAGGGGTATCTAGAGAGTGGGATAGGTTTAATAACTACCCTAACCCTAACGCGTACCCTAACCCTAACCCCTACCCTAACCCTAACACGTACCCTAATCCTAAGCCGTGCCCTAATCCGAGCCCTAACCCTAACACTAACCCTAACCCTAACCCATACCCTACGCCGTACCCGAACCCTTCCCGAACCCGTACCCTTGGCCGTACCCTAAGCCTAACCCTAAGCCTAACACTAACCCTAGGCTACCCTTGACTGCTTCTGCCTCCAATAGATTTCCTAAGAACTAGCGTTTTAAGGAACAGCTTAAAAAGAGAATCCTAAACTGATTTCTTTATAATGGGTGTGTTCCTTATCTTATCCTAGTGTCTAAACTCTTCTCCATGGCTGGACCCCCAAATAATATTCCTTTACGTGCTAAGGGGTATCTAGAGAGTGGGATAGGTTTAATAACTACCCTAAACCTAACGCGTACCCTAACCCTAACCCCTACCCTAACACATACCCTAATCCTAAGCCGTACCCTAAACCGAGCCCTAGCCCTAACACTAACCCTAACCCTAACCCATACCCTACGCCATACCCGAACCCCTCCTCGAACCCGTACCCTAAGCCGTACCCTAAGCCTAACCCTAAGCCTAACCCTAACCCAAGGCTACAATTGACTGCTTCTGCCTCCAATAGTTTTCCTAAGAACTAGCGTTTTAAGGAACAGCTTAAAAAGAGAATCCTTGTGTGATTTCTTTATAATGGGTGTGTTCCTAATCTTATCCTAGTGTCTAAATTCTTCTCCATGGCTGGACCCCCAAATAATATTCCTTTACGTGCTAAGCGGTATCTAGAGAGTGGGATAGGTTTAATAACTACCCTAAACCTAACGCGTAACCTAACCCTAACCCCTACCCTAACCCTAACACGTACCCTAATCCTAAGCCGTACCCTAAACCGAGCCCTAACCCTAACACTAACCCTAACCCATACCCTACGCCGTACCCGAACCCCTCCCCGAAACCGTACCCTAAGCCGTACCCTAAGCCTAACCCTAAGCCTAACCCGAACCCTAGGCTACGCTTGACTGCTTCTGCCTTCAATAGATTTCCTAAGAACTAGCGTTTTAAGGAACAGCTTAAAAAGAGAATCCTAATGTGATTTCTTTATAATGGGTGTGTTCCTTATCTTATCCTAGTGTCTAAACTCTTCTCCATGGCTGAACCCCCAAATAATAATCCTTTACGTGCTAAGGGGTATCTAGAGAGTGGGATAGGTTTAATAACTACCCTAACACTAACGCGTACCCTAACCCTAACCCCTACCCTAACCCGAACACGTACCCTAATCTTAACCCGTACCCTAAACCGATCCCTAACCCTAACACTAGCCCTAACCCTAACCCAAAACCATACCCTACGCCGAACCCGTACCCTAAGCCGTACCCTAAGCCTAACCCTAACCCTAGGCTACCCTTGACTGCTTCTGCCTCCAATAGATTTCCTAAGCACTAGTGTTTTAAGCAACAGCTTAAAAAGAGAATCCTAATGTGATTTCTTTATAATGGGTGTGTTCCTTATCTTATCCTAGTGTCTAAACTCTTCTCCATGGCTGGACCCCCAAATACTATTCCTTTATGTGCTAAGGGGTATCTAGAGAGTGGGATAGGTTTAATAACTACCCTAACCCTAACGCGTACCCTAACCCTAACCCCTACCCTAACCCTAACACGTACCCTAATCCTAAGCCGTACCCTAAACCGAGCCCTAACCCTAACACTAACCCTAACCCTAACCCTAACCCATACCCTATGCCGTACCCGAACCCCTCCCCGAACCCGTACCCTAAGCCGTACCCTAACCCTAACACTAAGCCTAACCCTAACCCTAGGCTACCCTTGACTGCTTCTGCCTCCAATAGATTTCCTAAGAACTAGCGTTTTAAGGAACAGCTTAAAAAGAGTATCCTAATGTGATTTCTTTATAATGGGTGTGTTCCTTATCTTAACCTAGTGTCTAAACTCTTCTCCATGGCTGGACCCCCAAATAATATTCCTTTACGTGCTAAGGGGTATCTAGAGAGTGGGATAGGTTTAATAACTACCCTAACACTAACGCGTACACTAACCCTAACCCCTACCCTAACCCTAATGCGTACCCTAATCCTAACCCGTACCCTAAACCGAGCCCTAACCCTAACACTAACCCTAACCCTAACCCATACCCTACGCCGTACCCGAACCCCTCCCCGAACCCCTACCCTAAGCCGTACCCTAACCCTAACCCTAAGCCTAACCCTAACCCTAGGCTACCCTTGACTGCTTCTGCCTCCAATAGATTTCCTAAGCACTAGTGTTTTAAGGAACAGCTTAAAAAGAGAATCCTAATGTGATTTCTTTATAATGGGTGTGTTCCTTATCTTATCCTAGTGTCTAAACTCTTCTCCATGGCTGGACCCCCAAATAATATTCCTTTACGTGCTAAGGGGTATCTAGAGAGTGGGATAGGTTTAATAACTACCCTAACACTAACGCGTACCCTAACCCTAACCCCTACCCTAACCCGAATACGTACCCTAATCATAACCCGTACCCTAAACCGAGCCCTAACACTAACACTAACCCTAACCCTAACCCAAAACCATACCCTACGCCGAACCCCTACCCTAAGCCGTACCCTAAGCCTAACCCTAAGCCTAACCCTATCCCTAGGCTACCCTTGACTGCTTCTGCCTCCAATAGATTTCCTAAGAACTAGCGTTTTGAGGAACAGCTTAAAAAGAGAATCCTAATGTGATTTCTTTATAATGGGTGTGTTCCTTATCTTAACCTAGTGTCTAAACTCTTCTCCATGGCTGGACCCCCAAATAATATTCCTTTACGTGCTAAGGGGTATCTAGAGAGTGGGATAGGTTTAATAACTACCCTAACACTAACGCGTACACTAACCCTAACCCCTACCCTAACCCTAACGCGTACCCTAATCCTAAAGCGTACCCTAAACCGAGCCCTAACCCTAATACTAACCCGTACCCTAACCCATACCCTATGCCGTACCCGAACCCCTCCACGAACCCATACCCTAAACCGTACCCTAAGCCTAACCCTAAGCCTAACCCTAACCCTAGGCTACCCTTGACTGCTTCTGCCTCCAATAGATTTCCTAAGCACTAGTGTTTTAAGGAACAGCTTAAAAAGAGAATCCTAATGTGATTTCTTTATAATGGGTGTGTTCCTTATCTTAACCTAGTGTCTAAACTCTTCTCCATGGCTGGACCCCCAAATAATATTCCTTTACGTGCTAAGGGGTATCTAGAGAGTGGGATAGGTTTAATAACTACCCTAACCCTAACGCGTACCCTAACCCTAACCCCTACCCTAACCCTAACACGTACCCTAATCCTAAGCCGTACCCTAATCCGAGCCCTAACTCTAACACTAACCCTAACCCTAACCCATACCCTACGCCGTACCCGAACCCTTTTCGAACCCGTACTCTTGGCCGTACCCTAAGCCTAACCCTAAGCCTAACACTAACCCTAGGCTACCCTTGACTGCTTCTGCCTCCAATAGATTTCCTAAGAACTAGCGTTTTAAGGAACAGCTTAAAAAGAGAATCCTAATGTGATTTCTTTATAATGGGTGTGTTCCTTATCTTATCCTAGTGTCTAAACTCTTCTCCATGGCTGGACCCCCAAATAATATTCCTTTACGTGCTAAGGGGTATCTAGAGAGTGGGATAGGTTTACTAACTACCCTAACCCTAACGCGTACCCTAACCCTAACCCCTACCCTAACCCTAACACGTACCCTAATCCTAACCCGTACCCTAAACCGAGCCCTAACCCTAACACTAACCCTAACCCTAACCCTAACCCATACCCTACGCCGTACCCGCACCCTTCCCCGAACCCGTACCCTAAGCTGTACCCTAAGCCTAACCCTAACCCTAGGCTACCCTTGACTGCTTCTGCCTCCAATAGATTTCCTAAGCACTACTGTTTTAAGGAACAGCTTAAAAAGAGAATCCTAATGTGATTTCATTATAATGGGTGTGTTCCTTATCTTATCCTAGTGTCTAAACTCTTCTCCATGGCTGGACCCCCAAATAATATTCCTTTACGTGCTAAGGGGTATCTAGAGAGTGGGATAGGTTTACTAACTACCATAACCCTAACGCGTACCCTAACCCTAACCCCTACCCTAACCCTAACACGTATCCTAATCCTAACCCGTATCCTAAACCAAGCCCTAATCCTAACACTAACCCTAACCCTAACCCTAACCCATACCCTACGCCGTACCCGAACCCCTCCCCGAACCCGTACCCTAAGCCGTACCCTAAGCCTAACCCTAACCCTAGGCTACCCTTGACTGCTTCTGCCTCCAATAGATTTTCTAAGCACTAGTGTTTTAAGGAACGGCTTAAAAAGAGAATCCTAATGTGATTTCTTCATAATGGGTGTGTTCCTTATCTTATCCTTGTGTCTAAACTCTTCTCCATGGCTGGACCCCCTAATCATATTCCTTTACGTGCTAAGGGGTATCTAGAGAGTGGGATAGGTTTAATAACTACCCTAACCCTAACGCATTCCCTAACCCTAACCACTATCCTAACCCTAACATGTACCCTAATCCTAACCCGAACCCTAAACCGAGCCCTAACCCTAACACTAACCCTAACCTATACCCTACGCTGTACCCGAACCCCTCCCCGAATCCGTAACCTAAGCCGTACAATAACCCTAAACCTAAGCCTAACCCTAACCCTAGGCTACCCTTGACTGCTTCTGCCTCCAATAGATTTCCTAAGCACTAGTGTTTGAAGGAACAGCTTAAAAATAGAATCCTAATGTGATTTCATTATAATGGGTGTGTTCCTTATCTTATCCTAGTGTCTAAACTCTTCTCCATGGCTGGACCCCCAAATAATATTCCTTTACGTGCTAAGGGGTATCTAGAGAGTGGGATAGGTTTACTAACTACCCTAACCCTAACGCGTACCCTAACCCTAACCCCTACCCTAACCCTCACACGTATCCTAATCCTAACCCGTACCCTAAACCGAGCCCTAACCCTAACACTAACCCTAACCCTAACCCTAACGCATACCCTATGCCCTACCCGAACCCTTCCCCGAACCCGTACACTAAGCCGTACCCTAAGCCTAACCCAAAGCCTAACCCTAACCCTAGGCTACCCTTGACTGCTTCTGCCTCCAATAGATTTCCTAAGCACTAGTGTTTAAAGGAACAGCTGAAAAAGAGAATCCTAATGTGATTTCTTTATAATGGGTGTGTTCCTTATCTTATCCTACTGTCTAAACTCTTCTCCATGGCTGGACCCCCAAATAATATTCCTTTACGTGATAAGGAGTACCTAGAGAGTGGGATAGGTTTAATAACTACCCTAACCCTAATGCGTACCCTAACCCTAACCCCTACCCTAAACCTAACACGTACCCTAATCCTAACCCGTACCCTAAACCGAGCCCTAACCCTAACTCAAACCCTAACCCTAACCCTAACCCATACCGTACGCCGTACCCGCCCCCTTCCCCGAACCCGTACCCTAAGCCGTACCCTAAGCCTAACCCTAACCCTAGGCTACCCTTGACTGCTTCTGCCTCCAATAGATTTCCTAAGCAGTAGTGTTTTAAGGAACACCTGAAAAAGAGAATCCTAATGTGATTTCATTATAATGGGTGTGTTCCTTATCTTATCCTAGTGTCTAAACTCTTCTCCATGGCTGGACCCCCAAATAATCTTCCTTTACGTGCTAAGGGGTATCTAGAGAGTGGGATAGGTTTAATAACTACCATAACCCTAACGCGTACCCTAACCCTAACCCCTACCCTAACCCTAACACGTATCATAATCCTAACCCGTATCCTAAACCAAGCCCTAATCCTAACCCTAACCCTAACCCTAACCCTAACCCATACCCTACGCCGTACCCGAACCCCTCCCCGAACCCGTACCCTAAGCCGTACCCTAAGCCTAACCCTAAGCCTAACCCTAACCCTTGGCTACCCTTGACTGCTTCTGCCTCCAATAGATTTCCTAAGCACTAGTGTTTGAAGGAACAGCTTAAAAAGAGAATCCTAATGTGATTTCTTCATAATGGGTGTGTTCCTTATCTTATCCTTGTGTCTAAACTCTTCTCCATGGCTGGACCCCCTAATAATATTCCTTTACGTGCTAAGGGGTATCTAGAGAGTGGGAGAGGTTTAATAACTACCCTAACCCTAACGCGTTCCCTAACCCTAACCACTATCCTAACCCTAACATGTACCCTAATCCTAACCCGAACCCTAAACCGAGCCCTAACCCTAACACTAACCCTAACCTCTACCCTACGCCGTACCCGAACCCCTCCCCGAATCCGTAACCTAAGCCGTACAATAACCCTAACCCTAAGCCTAACCCTAACCCTAGGCTACCCTTGACTGCTTCTGCCTCCAATAGATTTCCTAAGCACTAGTGTTTGAAGGAACAGCTTAAAAATAGAATCCTAATGTGATTTCTTTATAATGGGTGTGTTCCTTATCTTATCCTAGTGTCTAAACTCTTCTCCATGGCTGGACCCCCAAATAATATTCCTTTACGTGCTAAGGGGTACCTAGAGAGTGGGATAGGTTTAATAACTACCCTAACCCTAACGCGTACCCTAACCCTAACCCCTACCCTAACCGTAACACGTACCCTAATCCTAACCCGTACCCTAAACCGAGCCCTAACCCTAACACTAACCCTAACCCTAACCCTAACCCATACCGTACGCCGTACCCGAACCTCGCCCCGAACCCGTACCCTAAGCCGTACCCTAAGCCTAACCCTAAGCCTAACCCTAACCCTAGGCTACCCTTGACTGCTTCTGCCTCCAATAGATTTCCTAAGCACTAGTGTTTTAAGGAACAGCTTAAAAAGAGAATCCTAATGTGATTTCTTTATAATGGGTGTGTTCCTTATCTTATCCTAGTGTCTAAACTCTTCTCCATGGCTGGACCCCCAAATAATATTCCTTTACGTGCTAAGGGGTATCTAGAGAGTGGGATAGGTTTAATAACTACCCTAACCCTAACGCGTACCCTAACCCTAACCCCTACCCTTACCCTAACACGTACCCTAATCCTAACCCGTACCCTAAACCGAGCCCTAACCCTAACACTAACCCTAACCCTAATCCTAACCCATACCCTACGCCGTACCCGAACCCCTCCCCGAACCCGTACCCTAAGCCGTACCCTAAGCCTAACCCTAAGCCTAACCCTAACCCTAGGCTACCCTTGACTGCTTCTGCCTCCAATAGATTTCCTAAGCACTAGTGTTTGAAGGAACAGCTTAAAAAGAGAATCCTAATGTGATTTCTTTATAATGGGTGTGTTCCTTATCTTATCCTAGTGTCTAAACTCTTCTCCATGGCTGGACCCCCAAATAATATTCCTTTACGTGCTAAGGGGTATCTAGAGAGTGGGATAGGTTTACTAACTACCCTAACCCTAACGCGTACCCTAACCCTAACCCCTACCCTAACCCTCACACGTACCCTAATCCTAACCCGTACCCTAAACCGAGCCCTAACCCTAACACTAACCCTAACCCTAACCCTAACGCATACCCTATGCCCTACCCGAACCCTTCCCCGAACCCGTACCCTAAGCCGTACCCTAAGCCTAACCCAAAGCCTAACCCTAACCCTAGGCTACCCTTGACAGCTTCTGCCTCCAATAGATTTCCTAAGCACTAGTGTTTAAAGGAACAGCTGAAAAAGAGAATCCTAATGTGATTTCTTTATAATGGGTGTGTTCCTTATCTTATCCTAGTGTCTAAACTCTTCTCCATGGCTGGACCCCCAAATAATATTCCTTTACGTGATAAGGAGTACCTAGAGAGTGGGATAGGTTTAATAACTACCCTAACCCTAACGCGTACCCTAACCCTAACCCCTACCCTAAACCTAACACGTACCCTAATCCTAACCCGTACCCTAAACCGAGCCCTAACTCTAACACTAACCCTAACCCTAACCCTAACCCATACCGTACGCCGTACCCGCACCCTTCCCCGAACCAGTACCCTAAGCCGTACCCTAAGCCTAACCCTAACCCTAGGCTACCCTTGACTGCTTCTGCCTCCAATAGATTTCCTAAGCAGTAGTGTTTTAAGGAACACCTGAAAAAGAGAATCCTAATGTGATTTCATTATAATGGGTGTGTTCCTTATCTTATCCTAGTGTCTAAACTCTTCTCCATGGCTGGACCCCCAAATAATCTTCCTTTACGTGCTAAGGGGTATCTAGAGAGTGGGATAGGTTTAATAACTACCATAACCCTAACGCGTACCCTAACCCTAACCCCTACCCTAACCCTAACACGTATCATAATCCTAACCCGTATCCTAAACCAAGCCCTAATCCTAACCCTAACCCTAACCCTAACCCTAACCCATACCCTACGCCGTACCCGAACCCCTCCCCGAACCCGTACCCTAAGCCGTACCCTAAGCCTAACCCTAAGCCTAACCCTAACCCTTGGCTACCCTTGACTGCTTCTGCCTCCAATAGATTTCCTAAGCACTAGTGTTTGAAGGAACAGCTTAAAAAGAGAATCCTAATGTGATTTCTTCATAATGGGTGTGTTCCTTATCTTATCCTTGTGTCTAAACTCTTCTCCATGGCTGGACCCCCTAATAATATTCCTTTACGTGCTAAGGGGTATCTAGAGAGTGGGAGAGGTTTAATAACTACCCTAACCCTAACGCGTTCCCTAACCCTAACCACTATCCTAACCCTAACATGTACCCTAATCCTAACCCGAACCCTAAACCGAGCCCTAACCCTAACACTAACCCTAACCTCTACCCTACGCCGTACCCGAACCCCTCCCCGAATCCGTAACCTAAGCCGTACAATAACCCTAACCCTAAGCCTAACCCTAACCCTAGGCTACCCTTGACTGCTTCTGCCTCCAATAGATTTCCTAAGCACTAGTGTTTGAAGGAACAGCTTAAAAATAGAATCCTAATGTGATTTCTTTATAATGGGTGTGTTCCTTATCTTATCCTAGTGTCTAAACTCTTCTCCATGGCTGGACCCCCAAATAATATTCCTTTACGTGCTAAGGGGTACCTAGAGAGTGGGATAGGTTTAATAACTACCCTAACCCTAACGCGTACCCTAACCCTAACCCCTACCCTAACCGTAACACGTACCCTAATCCTAACCCGTACCCTAAACCGAGCCCTAACCCTAACACTAACCCTAACCCTAACCCATACCGTACGCCGTACCCGAACCTCGCCCCGAACCCGTACCCTAAGCCGTACCCTAAGCCTAACCCTAAGCCTAACCCTAACCCTAGGCTACCCTTGACTGCTTCTGCCTCCAATAGATTTCCTAAGCACTAGTGTTTTAAGGAACAGCTTAAAAAGAGAATCCTAATGTGATTTCTTTATAATGGGTGTGTTCCTTATCTTATCCTAGTGTCTAAACTCTTCTCCATGGCTGGACCCCCAAATAATATTCCTTTACGTGCTAAGGGGTATCTAGAGAGTGGGATAGGTTTAATAACTACCCTAACCCTAACGCGTACCCTAACCCTAACCCCTACCCTTACCCTAACACGTACCCTAATCCTAACCCGTACCCTAAACCGAGCCCTAACCCTAACACTAACCCTAACCCTAATCCTAACCCATACCCTACGCCGTACCCGAACCCCTCCCCGAACCCGTACCCTAAGCCGTACCCTAAGCCTAACCCTAAGCCTAACCCTAACCCTAGGCTACCCTTGACTGCTTCTGCCTCCAATAGATTTCCTAAGCACTAGTGTTTGAAGGAACAGCTTAAAAAGAGAATCCTAATGTGATTTCTTTATAATGGGTGTGTTCCTTATCTTATCCTAGTGTCTAAACTCTTCTCCATGGCTGGACCCCCAAATAATATTCCTTTACGTGCTAAGGGGTATCTAGAGAGTGGGATAGGTTTACTAACTACCCTAACCCTAACGCGTACCCTAACCCTAACCCCTACCCTAACCCTCACACGTACCCTAATCCTAACCCGTACCCTAAACCGAGCCCTAACCCTAACACTAACCCTAACCCTAACCCTAACGCATACCCTATGCCCTACCCGAACCCTTCCCCGAACCCGTACCCTAAGCCGTACCCTAAGCCTAACCCAAAGCCTAACCCTAACCCTAGGCTACCCTTGACAGCTTCTGCCTCCAATAGATTTCCTAAGCACTAGTGTTTAAAGGAACAGCTGAAAAAGAGAATCCTAATGTGATTTCTTTATAATGGGTGTGTTCCTTATCTTATCCTAGTGTCTAAACTCTTCTCCATGGCTGGACCCCCAAATAATATTCCTTTACGTGATAAGGAGTACCTAGAGAGTGGGATAGGTTTAATAACTACCCTAACCCTAACGCGTACCCTAACCCTAACCCCTACCCTAAACCTAACACGTACCCTAATCCTAACCCGTACCCTAAACCGAGCCCTAACCCTAACACTAACCCTAACCCTAACCCTAACCCATACCGTACGCCGTACCCGCACCCTTCCCCGAACCAGTACCGTAAGCCGTACCCTAAGCCTAACCCTAACCCTAGGCTACCCTTGACTGCTTCTGCCTCCAATAGATTTCCTAAGCACTAGTGTTTTAAGGAACAGCTTAAAAAGAGAATCCTAATGTGATTTCATTATAATGGGTGTGTTCCTTATCTTATCCTAGTGTCTAAACTCTTCTCCATGGCTGGACCCCCAAATAATCTTCCTTTACGTGCTAAGGGGTATCTAGAGAGTGGGATAGGTTTAATAACTACCATAACCCTAACGCGTACCCTAACCCTAACCCCTACCCTAACCGTAACACGTACCCTAATCCTAAGCCGTACCCTAAACCGAGCCCTAACCCTAACACTAACCCTAACCCTAACCCTAAACCATACCGTACGCCGTACCCGAACCTCGCCCCGAACCCGTACCCTAAGCCGTACCCTAAGCCTAACCCTAAGCCTAACCCTAACCCTAGGCTACCCTTGACTGCTTCTGCCTCCAATAGATTTCCTAAGCACTAGTGTTTTAAGGAACAGCTTAAAAAGAGAATCCTAATGTGATTTCTTTATAATGGGTGTGTTCCTTATCTTATCCTAGTGTCTAAACTCTTCTCCATGGCTGGACCCCCAAATAATATTCCTTTACGTGCTAAGGGGTATCTAGAGAGTGGGATAGGTTTAATAACTACCCTAACCCTAACGCGTACCCTAACCCTAACCCCTACCCTTACCCTAACACGTACCCTAATCCTAACCCGTACCCTAAACCGAGCCCTAACCCTAACACTAACCCTAACCCTAATCCTAACCCATACCCTACGCCGTACCCGAACCCCTCCCCGAACCCGTACCCTAAGCCGTACCCTAAGCCTAACCCTAAGCCTAACCCTAACCCTAGGCTACCCTTGACTGCTTCTGCCTCCAATAGATTTCCTAAGCACTAGTGTTTGAAGGAACAGCTTAAAAAGAGAATCCTAATGTGATTTCTTTATAATGGGTGTGTTCCTTATCTTATCCTAGTGTCTAAACTCTTCTCCATGGCTGGACCCCCAAATAATATTCCTTTACGTGCTAAGGGGTATCTAGAGAGTGGGATAGGTTTACTAACTACCCTAACCATAACGCGTACCCTAACCCTAACCCCTATCCTAACCCTAACACGTACCCTAATCCTAACCCGTACCCTAAAGCAAGCCCTAACCCTAACACTAACCCTAACCCTAACCCTAACCCATACCCTACGCCGTACCCGAACCCCTCCCCGAACCCCTACCCTAAGCCGTACCCTAACCCTAACCCTAAGCCTAACCCTAACCCTAGGCTACCCTTGACTGCTTCTGCCTCCAATAGATTTCCTAAGCACTAGTGTTTTAAGGAACAGCTTAAAAAGAGAATCCTAATGTGATTTCATTATAATGGGTGTGTTCCTTATCTTATCCTAGTGTCTAAACTCTTCTCCATGGCTGGACCCCCAAATAATATTCCTTTACGTGCTAAGGGGTATCTAGAGAGTGGGATAGGTTTACTAACTACCATAACCCTAACGCGTACCCTAACCCTAACCCCTACCCTAACCCTAACACGTATCCTAATCCTAACCCGTATCCTAAACCAAGCCCTAATCCTAACACTAACCCTAACCCTAACCCTAACCCATACCCTACGCCGTACCCGAACCCCTCCCCGAACCCGTACCCTAAGCCGTACCCTAAGCCTAACCCTATCCCTAGGCTACCCTTGACTGCTTCTGCCTCCAATAGATTTTCTAAGCACTAGTGTTTTAAGGAACGGCTTAAAAAGAGAATCCTAATGTGATTTCTTTATAATGGGTGTGTTCCTTATCTTATCCTTGTGTCTAAACTCTTCTCCATGGCTGGACCCCCTAATAATATTCCTTTACGTGCTAAGGGGTATCTAGAGAGTGGGATAGGTTTAATAACTACCCTAACCCTAACGCGTTCCCTAACCCTAACCACTATCCTAACCCTAACATGTACCCTAAACCTAACCCGAACCCTAAACCGAGCCCTAACCCTAACACTAACCCTAACCTATACCCTACGCTGTACCCGAACCCCTCCCCGAATCCGTAACCTAAGCCGTACAATAACCCTAAACCTAAGCCTAACCCTAACCCTAGGCTACCCTTGACTGCTTCTGCCTCCAATAGATTTCCTAAGCACTAGTGTTTTAAGGAACAGCTTAAAAAGAGAATCCTAATGTGATTTCATTATAATGGGTGTGTTCCTTATCTTATCCTAGTGTCTAAACTCTTCTCCATGGCTGGACCCCCAAATAATCTTCCTTTACGTGCTAAGGGGTATCTAGAGAGTGGGATAGGTTTAATAACTACCATAACCCTAACGCGTACCCTAACCCTAACCCCTACCCTAACCGTAACACGTACCCTAATCCTAAGCCGTACCCTAAACCGAGCCCTAACCCTAACACTAACCCTAACCCTAACCCTAAACCATACCGTACGCCGTACCCGAACCTCGCCCCGAACCCGTACCCTAAGCCGTACCCTAAGCCTAACCCTAAGCCTAACCCTAACCCTAGGCTACCCTTGACTGCTTCTGCCTCCAATAGATTTCCTAAGCACTAGTGTTTTAAGGAACAGCTTAAAAAGAGAATCCTAATGTGATTTCTTTATAATGGGTGTGTTCCTTATCTTATCCTAGTGTCTAAACTCTTCTCCATGGCTGGACCCCCAAATAATATTCCTTTACGTGCTAAGGGGTATCTAGAGAGTGGGATAGGTTTAATAACTACCCTAACCCTAACGCGTACCCTAACCCTAACCCCTACCCTTACCCTAACACGTACCCTAATCCTAACCCGTACCCTAAACCGAGCCCTAACCCTAACACTAACCCTAACCCTAATCCTAACCCATACCCTACGCCGTACCCGAACCCCTCCCCGAACCCGTACCCTAAGCCGTACCCTAAGCCTAACCCTAAGCCTAACCCTAACCCTAGGCTACCCTTGACTGCTTCTGCCTCCAATAGATTTCCTAAGCACTAGTGTTTTAAGGAACAGCTTAAAAAGAGAATCCTAATGTGATTTCTTTATAATGGGTGTGTTCCTTATCTTATCCTAGTGTCTAAACTCTTCTCCATGGCTGGACCCCCAAATAATATTCCTTTACGTGCTAAGGGGTATCTAGAGAGTGGGATAGGTTTACTAACTACCCTAACCATAACGCGTACCCTAACCCTAACCCCTATCCTAACCCTAACACGTACCCTAATCCTAACCCGTACCCTAAAGCAAGCCCTAACCCTAACACTAACCCTAACCCTAACCCTAACCCATACCCTACGCCGTACCCGAACCCCTCCCCGAACCCCTACCCTAAGCCGTACCCTAACCCTAACCCTAAGCCTAACCCTAACCCTAGGCTACCCTTGACTGCTTCTGCCTCCAATAGATTTCCTAAGCACTAGTGTTTTAAGGAACAGCTTAAAAAGAGAATCCTAATGTGATTTCATTATAATGGGTGTGTTCCTTATCTTATCCTAGTGTCTAAACTCTTCTCCATGGCTGGACCCCCAAATAATATTCCTTTACGTGCTAAGGGGTATCTAGAGAGTGGGATAGGTTTACTAACTACCATAACCCTAACGCGTACCCTAACCCTAACCCCTACCCTAACCCTAACACGTATCCTAATCCTAACCCGTATCCTAAACCAAGCCCTAATCCTAACACTAACCCTAACCCTAACCCTAACCCATACCCTACGCCGTACCCGAACCCCTCCCCGAACCCGTACCCTAAGCCGTACCCTAAGCCTAACCCTATCCCTAGGCTACCCTTGACTGCTTCTGCCTCCAATAGATTTTCTAAGCACTAGTGCTTTAAGGAACGGCTTAAAAAGAGAATCCTAATGTGATTTCTTCATAATGGGTGTGTTCCTTATCTTATCCTTGTGTCTAAACTCTTCTCCATGGCTGGACCCCCTAATAATATTCCTTTACGTGCTAAGGGGTATCTAGAGACTGGGATAGGTTTAATAACTACCCTAACCCTAACGCGTTCCCTAACCCTAACCACTATCCTAACCCTAACATGTACCCTAAACCTAACCCGAACCCTAAACCGAGCCCTAACCCTAACACTAACCCTAACCTATACCCTACGCTGTACCCGAACCCCTCCCCGAATCCGTAACCTAAGCCGTACAATAACCCTAAACCTAAGCCTAACCCTAACCCTAGGCTACCCTTGACTGCTTCTGCCTCCAATAGATTTCCTAAGCACTAGTGTTTTAAGGAACAGCTTAAAAAGAGAATCCTAATGTGATTTCTTTATAATGGGTGTGTTCCTTATCTTATCCTAGTGTCTAAACTCTTCTCCATGGCTGGACCCCCAAATAATATTCCTTTACGTGCTAAGGGGTATCTAGAGAGTGGGATAGGTTTACTAACTACCCTAACCCTAACGCGTACCCTAACCCTAACCCCTACCCTAACCCTCACACGTACCCTAATCCTAACCCGTACCCTAAACCGAGCCCTAACCCTAACACTAACCCTAACCCTAACCCTAACGCATACCCTATGCCCTACCCGAACCCTTCCCCGAACCCGTACCCTAAGCCGTACCCTAAGCCTAACCCAAAGCCTAACCCTAACCCTAGGCTACCCTTGACAGCTTCTGCCTCCAATAGATTTCCTAAGCACTAGTGTTTAAAGGAACAGCTGAAAAAGAGAATCCTAATGTGATTTCTTTATAATGGGTGTGTTCCTTATCTTATCCTAGTGTCTAAACTCTTCTCCATGGCTGGACCCCCAAATAATATTCCTTTACGTGATAAGGAGTACCTAGAGAGTGGGATAGGTTTAATAACTACCCTAACCCTAACGCGTACCCTAACCCTAACCCCTACCCTAAACCTAACACGTACCCTGATCCTAACCCGTACCCTAAACCGAGCCCTAACCCTAACACTAACCCTAACCCTAACCCTAA
This sequence comes from Balaenoptera ricei, assembly GCF_028023285.1. NCBI lineage: Eukaryota > Metazoa > Chordata > Mammalia > Artiodactyla > Balaenopteridae > Balaenoptera > Balaenoptera ricei. The sequence goes on from NW_026777593.1 coordinate 65,679, forward strand.
CCCATACCGTACGCCGTACCCGCACCCTTCCCCGAACCCGTACCCTAAGCCGTACCCTAAGCCTAACCCTAACCCTAGGCTACCCTTGACTGCTTCTGCCTCCAATAGATTTCCTAAGCACTAGTGTTTTAAGGAACAGCTTAAAAAGAGAATCCTAATGTGATTTCATTATAATGGGTGTGTTCCTTATCTTATCCTAGTGTCTAAACTCTTCTCCATGGCTGGACCCCCAAATAATCTTCCTTTACGTGCTAAGGGGTATCTAGAGAGTGGGATAGGTTTAATAACTACCATAACCCTAACGCGTACCCTAACCCTAACCCCTACCCTAACCGTAACACGTACCCTAATCCTAAGCCGTACCCTAAACCGAGCCCTAACCCTAACACTAACCCTAACCCTAACCCTAACCCATACCCTACGCCGTACCCGAACCTTGCCCCGAACCCGTACCCTAAGCCGTACCCTAAGCCTAACCCTAAGCCTAACCCTAACCCTAGGCTACCCTTGACTGCTTCTGCCTCCAATAGATTTCCTAAGCACTAGTGTTTTAAGGAACAGCTTAAAAAGAGAATCCTAATGTGATTTCTTTATAATGGGTGTGTTCCTTATCTTATCCTAGTGTCTAAACTCTTCTCCATGGCTGGACCCCCAAATAATATTCCTTTACGTGCTAAGGGGTATCTAGAGAGTGGGATAGGTTTACTAACTACCCTAACCATAACGCGTACCCTAACCCTAACCCCTATCCTAACCCTAACACGTACCCTAATCCTAACCCGTACCCTAAAGCAAGCCCTAACCCTAACACTAACCCTAACCCTAACCCTAACCCATACCCTACGCCGTACCCGAACCCCTCCCCGAACCCCTACCCTAAGCCGTACCCTAACCCTAACCCTAAGCCTAACCCTAACCCTAGGCTACCCTTGACTGCTTCTGCCTCCAATAGATTTCCTAAGCACTAGTGTTTTAAGGAACAGCTTAAAAAGAGAATCCTAATGTGATTTCATTATAATGGGTGTGTTCCTTATCTTATCCTAGTGTCTAAACTCTTCTCCATGGCTGGACCCCCAAATAATATTCCTTTACGTGCTAAGGGGTATCTAGAGAGTGGGATAGGTTTACTAACTACCATAACCCTAACGCGTACCCTAACCCTAACCCCTACCCTAACCCTAACACGTACCCTAATCCTAACCCGTACCCTAAACCGAGCCCTAACCCTAACACTAACCCTAACCCTAACCCTAACGCATACCCTATGCCGTACCCGAACCTCTCCCCGAACCCGTACCCTAAGCCGTACCCTAAGCCTAACCCTAAGCCTAACCCTATCCCTAGGCTACCCTTGACTGCTTCTGCCTCCAATAGATTTCCTAAGCACTAGTGTTTTAAGGAACACCTGAAAAAGAGAATCCTAATGTGATTTCTTTATAATGGGTGTGTTCCTTATCTTATCCTAGTGTCTAAACTCTTCTCCATGGCTGGACCCCCAAATAATATTCCTTTACGTGCTAAGGGGTACCTAGAGAGTGGGATAGGTTTAATAACTACCCTAACCCTAACGCGTACCCTAACCCTAACCCCTACCCTAACCGTAACACGTACCCTAATCCTAACCCGTACCCTAAACCGAGCCCTAACCCTAACACTAACCCTAACCCTAACCCTAACCCATACCGTACGCCGTACCCGAACCTCGCCCCGAACCCGTACCCTAAGCCGTACCCTAAGCCTAACCCTAAGCCTAACCCTAACCCTAGGCTACCCTTGACTGCTTCTGCCTCCAATAGATTTCCTAAGCACTAGTGTTTTAAGGAACAGCTTAAAAAGAGAATCCTAATGTGATTTCTTTATAATGGGTGTGTTCCTTATCTTATCCTAGTGTCTAAACTCTTCTCCATGGCTGGACCCCCAAATAATATTCCTTTACGTGCTAAGGGGTATCTAGAGAGTGGGATAGGTTTAATAACTACCCTAACCCTAACGCGTACCCTAACCCTAACCCCTACCCTTACCCTAACACGTACCCTAATCCTAACCCGTACCCTAAACCGAGCCCTAACCCTAACACTAACCCTAACCCTAATCCTAACCCATACCCTACGCCGTACCCGAACCCCTCCCCGAACCCGTACCCTAAGCCGTACCCTAAGCCTAACCCTAAGCCTAACCCTAACCCTAGGCTACCCTTGACTGCTTCTGCCTCCAATAGATTTCCTAAGCACTAGTGTTTTAAGGAACAGCTTAAAAAGAGAATCCTAATGTGATTTCTTTATAATGGGTGTGTTCCTTATCTTATCCTAGTGTCTAAACTCTTCTCCATGGCTGGACCCCCAAATAATATTCCTTTACGTGCTAAGGGGTATCTAGAGAGTGGGATAGGTTTACTAACTACCCTAACCATAACGCGTACCCTAACCCTAACCCCTATCCTAACCCTAACACGTACCCTAATCCTAACCCGTACCCTAAAGCAAGCCCTAACCCTAACACTAACCCTAACCCTAACCCTAACCCATACCCTACGCCGTACCCGAACCCCTCCCCGAACCCCTACCCGAAGCCGTACCCTAACCCTAACCCTAAGCCGTACCCTAACCCTAGGCTACCCTTGACTGCTTCTGCCTCCAATAGATTTCCTAAGCACTAGTGTTTTAAGGAACAGCTTAAAAAGAGAATCCTAATGTGATTTCTTTATAATGGGTGTGTTCCTTATCTTATCCTAGTGTCTAAACTCTTCTCCATGGCTGGACCCCCAAATAATATTCCTTTACGTGCTAAGGGGTATCTAGAGAGTGGGATAGGTTTAATAACTACCCTAACCCTAACGCGTTCCCTAACCCTAACCACTATCCTAACCCTAACATGTACCCTAATCCTAACCCGAACCCTAAACCGAGCCCTAACCCTAACACTAACCCTAACCTATACCCTACGCTGTACCCGAACCCCTCCCCGAATCCGTAACCTAAGCCGTACAATAACCCTAAACCTAAGCCTAACCCTAACCCTAGGCTACCCTTGACTGCTTCTGCCTCCAATAGATTTCCTAAGCACTAGTGTTTGAAGGAACAGCTTAAAAATAGAATCCTAATGTGATTTCTTTATAATGGGTGTGTTCCTTATCTTATCCTAGTGTCTAAACTCTTCTCCATGGCTGGACCCCCAAATAATATTCCTTTACGTGCTAAGGGGTATCTAGAGAGTGGGATAGGTTTACTAACTACCCTAACCCTAACGCGTACCCTAACCCTAACCCCTACCCTAACCCTCACACGTACCCTAATCCTAACCCGTACCCTAAACCGAGCCCTAACCCTAACACTAACCCTAACCCTAACCCTAACGCATACCCTATGCCCTACCCGAACCCTTCCCCGAACCCGTACCCTAAGCCGTACCCTAAGCCTAACCCAAAGCCTAACCCTAACCCTAGGCTACCCTTGACAGCTTCTGCCTCCAATAGATTTCCTAAGCACTAGTGTTTAAAGGAACAGCTGAAAAAGAGAATCCTAATGTGATTTCTTTATAATGGGTGTGTTCCTTATCTTATCCTAGTGTCTAAACTCTTCTCCATGGCTGGACCCCCAAATAATATTCCTTTACGTGATAAGGAGTACCTAGAGAGTGGGATAGGTTTAATAACTACCCTAACCCTAACGCGTACCCTAACCCTAACCCCTACCCTAAACCTAACACGTACCCTAATCCTAACCCGTACCCTAAACCGAGCCCTAACCCTAACACTAACCCTAACCCTAACCCTAACCCATACCGTACGCCGTACCCGCACCCTTCCCCGAACCAGTACCCTAAGCCGTACCCTAAGCCTAACCCTAACCCTAGGCTACCCTTGACTGCTTCTGCCTCCAATAGATTTCCTAAGCACTAGTGTTTTAAGGAACAGCTTAAAAAGAGAATCCTAATGTGATTTCATTATAATGGGTGTGTTCCTTATCTTATCCTAGTGTCTAAACTCTTCTCCATGGCTGGACCCCCAAATAATCTTCCTTTACGTGCTAAGGGGTATCTAGAGAGTGGGATAGGTTTAATAACTACCATAACCCTAACGCGTACCCTAACCCTAACCCCTACCCTAACCGTAACACGTACCCTAATCCTAAGCCGTACCCTAAACCGAGCCCTAACCCTAACACTAACCCTAACCCTAACCCTAACCCATACCGTACGCCGTACCCGAACCTCGCCCCGAACCCGTACCCTAAGCCGTACCCTAAGCCTAACCCTAAGCCTAACCCTAACCCTAGGCTACCCTTGACTGCTTCTGCCTCCAATAGATTTCCTAAGCACTAGTGTTTTAAGGAACAGCTTAAAAAGAGAATCCTAATGTGATTTCTTTATAATGGGTGTGTTCCTTATCTTATCCTAGTGTCTAAACTCTTCTCCATGGCTGGACCCCCAAATAATATTCCTTTACGTGCTAAGGGGTATCTAGAGAGTGGGATAGGTTTAATAACTACCCTAACCCTAACGCGTACCCTAACCCTAACCCCTACCCTTACCCTAACACGTACCCTAATCCTAACCCGTACCCTAAACCGAGCCCTAACCCTAACACTAACGCTAACCCTAATCCTAACCCATACCCTACGCCGTACCCGAACCCCTCCCCGAACCCGTACCCTAAGCCGTACCCTAAGCCTAACCCTAAGCCTAACCCTAACCCTAGGCTACCCTTGACTGCTTCTGCCTCCAATAGATTTCCTAAGCACTAGTGTTTTAAGGAACAGCTTAAAAAGAGAATCCTAATGTGATTTCTTTATAATGGGTGTGTTCCTTATCTTATCCTAGTGTCTAAACTCTTCTCCATGGCTGGACCCCCAAATAATATTCCTTTACGTGCTAAGGGGTATCTAGAGAGTGGGATAGGTTTACTAACTACCCTAACCATAACGCGTACCCTAACCCTAACCCCTATCCTAACCCTAACACGTACCCTAATCCTAACCCGTACCCTAAAGCAAGCCCTAACACTAACCCTAACCCTAACCCTAACCCATACCCTACGCCGTACCCGAACCCCTCCCCGAACCCCTACCCTAAGCCGTACCCTAACCCTAACCCTAAGCCTAACCCTAACCCTAGGCTACCCTTGACTGCTTCTGCCTCCAATAGATTTCCTAAGCACTAGTGTTTGAAGGAACAGTTTAAAAAGAGAATCCTAATGTGATTTCATTATAATGGGTGTGTTCCTTATATTATCCTAGTGTCTAAACTCTTCTCCATGGCTGGACCCCCAAATAATATTCCTTTACGTGCTAAGGGGTATCTAGAGAGTGGGATAGGTTTACTAACTACCATAACCCTAACGCGTACCCTAACCCTAACCCCTACCCTAACCCTAACACGTATCCTAATCCTAACCCGTATCCTAAACCAAGCCCTAATCCTAACACTAACCCTAACCCTAACCCTAACCCATACCCTACGCCGTACCCGAACCCCTCCCCGAACCCGTACCCTAAGCCGTACCCTAAGCCTAACCCTATCCCTAGGCTACCCTTGACTGCTTCTGCCTCCAATAGATTTTCTAAGCACTAGTGTTTTAAGGAACGGCTTAAAAAGAGAATCCTAATGTGATTTCTTCATAATGGGTGTGTTCCTTATCTTATCCTTGTGTCTAAACTCTTCTCCATGGCTGGACCCCCTAATAATATTCCTTTACGTGCTAAGGGGTATCTAGAGAGTGGGATAGGTTTAATAACTACCCTAACCCTAACGCGTTCCCTAACCCTAACCACTATCCTAACCCTAACATGTACCCTAAACCTAACCCGAACCCTAAACCGAGCCCTAACCCTAACACTAACCCTAACCTATACCCTACGCTGTACCCGAACCCCTCCCCGAATCCGTAACCTAAGCCGTACAATAACCCTAAACCTAAGCCTAACCCTAACCCTAGGCTACCCTTGACTGCTTCTGCCTCCAATAGATTTCCTAAGCACTAGTGTTTGAAGGAACAGCTTAAAAATAGAATCCTAATGTGATTTCTTTATAATGGGTGTGTTCCTTATCTTATCCTAGTGTCTAAACTCTTCTCCATGGCTGGACCCCCAAATAATATTCCTTTACGTGCTAAGGGGTATCTAGAGAGTGGGATAGGTTTACTAACTACCCTAACCCTAACGCGTACCCTAACCCTAACCCCTACCCTAACCCTCACACGTACCCTAATCCTAACCCGTACCCTAAACCGAGCCCTAACCCTAACACTAACCCTAACCCTAACCCTAACGCATACCCTATGCCCTACCCGAACCCTTCCCCGAACCCGTACCCTAAGCCGTACCCTAAGCCTAACCCAAAGCCTAACCCTAACCCTAGGCTACCCTTGACAGCTTCTGCCTCCAATAGATTTCCTAAGCACTAGTGTTTAAAGGAACAGCTGAAAAAGAGAATCCTAATGTGATTTCTTTATAATGGGTGTGTTCCTTATCTTATCCTAGTGTCTAAACTCTTCTCCATGGCTGGACCCCCAAATAATATTCCTTTACGTGATAAGGAGTACCTAGAGAGTGGGATAGGTTTAATAACTACCCTAACCCTAACGCGTACCCTAACCCTAACCCCTACCCTAAACCTAACACGTACCCTAATCCTAACCCGTACCCTAAACCGAGCCCTAACCCTAACACTAACCCTAACCCTAACCCTAACCCATACCGTTCGCCGTACCCGCACCCTTCCCCGAACCCGTACCCTAAGCCGTACCCTAAGCCTAACCCTAACCCTAGGCTACCCTTGACTGCTTCTGCCTCCAATAGATTTCCTAAGCACTAGTGTTTTAAGGAACAGCTTAAAAAGAGAATCCTAATGTGATTTCATTATAATGGGTGTGTTCCTTATCTTATCCTAGTGTCTAAACTCTTCTCCATGGCTGGACCCCCAAATAATCTTCCTTTACGTGCTAAGGGGTATCTAGAGAGTGGGATAGGTTTAATAACTACCATAACCCTAACGCGTACCCTAACCCTAACCCCTACCCTAACCGTAACACGTACCCTAATCCTAAGCCGTACCCTAAACCGAGCCCTAACCCTAACACTAACCCTAACCCTAACCCTAACCCATACCCTACGCCGTACCCGAACCTTGCCCCGAACCCGTACCCTAAGCCGTACCCTAAGCCTAACCCTAAGCCTAACCCTAACCCTAGGCTACCCTTGACTGCTTCTGCCTCCAATAGATTTCCTAAGCACTAGTGTTTTAAGGAACAGCTTAAAAAGAGAATCCTAATGTGATTTCTTTATAATGGGTGTGTTCCTTATCTTATCCTAGTGTCTAAACTCTTCTCCATGGCTGGACCCCCAAATAATATTCCTTTACGTGCTAAGGGGTATCTAGAGAGTGGGATAGGTTTAATAACTACCCTAACCCTAACGCGTACCCTAACCCTAACCCCTACCCTTACCCTAACACGTACCCTAATCCTAACCCGTACCCTAAACCGAGCCCTAACCCTAACACTAACCCTAACCCTAATCCTAACCCATACCCTACGCCGTACCCGAACCCCTCCCCGAACCCGTACCCTAAGCCGTACCCTAAGCCTAACCCTAAGCCTAACCCTAACCCTAGGCTACCCTTGACTGCTTCTGCCTCCAATAGATTTCCTAAGCACTAGTGTTTTAAGGAACAGCTTAAAAAGAGAATCCTAATGTGATTTCTTTATAATGGGTGTGTTCCTTATCTTATCCTAGTGTCTAAACTCTTCTCCATGGCTGGACCCCCAAATAATATTCCTTTACGTGCTAAGGGGTATCTAGAGAGTGGGATAGGTTTACTAACTACCCTAACCATAACGCATACCCTAACCCTAACCCCTATCCTAACCCTAACACGTACCCTAATCCTAACCCGTACCCTAAAGCAAGCCCTAACCCTAACACTAACCCTAACCCTAACCCTAACCCATACCCTACGCCGTACCCGAACCCCTCCCCGAACCCCTACCCTAAGCCGTACCCTAACCCTAACCCTAAGCCTAACCCTAACCCTAGGCTACCCTTGACTGCTTCTGCCTCCAATAGATTTCCTAAGCACTAGTGTTTTAAGGAACAGCTTAAAAAGAGAATCCTAATGTGATTTCATTATAATGGGTGTGTTCCTTATCTTATCCTAGTGTCTAAACTCTTCTCCATGGCTGGACCCCCAAATAATATTCCTTTACGTGCTAAGGGGTATCTAGAGAGTGGGATAGGTTTACTAACTACCATAACCCTAACGCGTACCCTAACCCTAACCCCTACCCTAACCCTAACACGTATCCTAATCCTAACCCGTATCCTAAACCAAGCCCTAATCCTAACACTAACCCTAACCCTAACCCTAACCCATACCCTACGCCGTACCCGAACCCCTCCCCGAACCCGTACCCTAAGCCGTACCCTAAGCCTAACCCTAACCCTAGGCTACCCTTCACTGCTTCTGCCTCCAATAGATTTTCTAAGCACTAGTGTTTTAAGGAACGGCTTAAAAAGAGAATCCTAATGTGATTTCTTCATAATGGGTGTGTTCCTTATCTTATCCTTGTGTCTAAACTCTTCTCCATGGCTGGACCCCCTAATAATATTCCTTTACGTGCTAAGGGGTATCTAGAGAGTGGGATAGGTTTAATAACTACCCTAACCCTAACGCGTTCCCTAACCCTAACCACTATCCTAACCCTAACATGTACCCTAAACCTAACCCGAACCCTAAACCGAGCCCTAACCCTAACACTAACCCTAACCTATACCCTACGCTGTACCCGAACCCCTCCCCGAATCCGTAACCTAAGCCGTACAATAACCCTAAACCTAAGCCTAACCCTAACCCTAGGCTACCCTTTTCTGCTTCTGCCTCCAATAGATTTCCTAAGCACTAGTGTTTGAAGGAACAGCTTAAAAATAGAATCCTAATGTGATTTCTTTATAATGGGTGTGTTCCTTATCTTATCCTAGTGTCTAAACTCTTCTCCATGGCTGGACCCCCAAATAATATTCCTTTACGTGCTAAGGGGTATCTAGAGAGTGGGATAGGTTTACTAACTACCCTAACCCTAACGCGTACCCTAACCCTAACCCCTACCCTAACCCTCACACGTACCCTAATCCTAACCCGTACCCTAAACCGAGCCCTAACCCTAACACTAACCCTAACCCTAACCCTAACGCATACCCTATGCCCTACCCGAACCCTTCCCCAAACCCGTACCCTAAGCCGTACCCTAAGCCTAACCCAAAGCCTAACCCTAACCCTAGGCTACCCTTGACAGCTTCTGCCTCCAATAGATTTCCTAAGCACTAGTGTTTAAAGGAACAGCTGAAAAAGAGAATCCTAATGTGATTTCTTTATAATGGGTGTGTTCCTTATCTTATCCTAGTGTCTAAACTCTTCTCCATGGCTGGACCCCCAAATAATATTCCTTTACGTGATAAGGAGTACCTAGAGAGTGGGATAGGTTTAATAACTACCCTAACCCTAACGCGTACCCTAACCCTAACCCCTACCCTAAACGTAACACGTACCCTAATCCTAACCCGTACCCTAAACCGAGCCCTAACCCTAACACTAACCCTAACCCTAACCCTAACACATAACGTACGCCGTACCCGCACCCTTCCCCGAACCCGTACCCTAAGCCGTACCCTAAGCCTAACCCTAACCCTAGGCTACCCTTGACTGCTTCTGCCTCCAATAGATTTCCTAAGCACTAGTGTTTTAAGGAACAGCTTAAAAAGAGAATCCTAATGTGATTTCATTATAATGGGTGTGTTCCTTATCTTATCCTAGTGTCTAAACTCTTCTCCATGGCTGGACCCCCAAATAATCTTCCTTTACGTGCTAAGGGGTATCTAAAGAGTGGGATAGGTTTAATAACTACCATAACCCTAACGCGTACCCTAACCCTAACCCCTACCCTAACCGTAACACGTACCCTAATCCTAAGCCGTACCCTAAACCGAGCCCTAACCCTAACACTAACCCTAACCCTAACCCTAACCCATACCGTACGCCGTACCCGAACCTCGCCCCGAACCCGTGCCCTAAGCCTAACCCTAAGCCTAACCCTAACCCTAGGCTACCCTTGACTGCTTCTGCCTCCAATAGATTTCCTAAGCACTAGTGTTTTAAGGAACAGCTTAAAAAGAGAATCCTAATGTGATTTCTTTATAATGGGTGTGTTCCTTATCTTATCCTAGTGTCTAAACTCTTCTCCATGGCTGGACCCCCAAATAATATTCCTTTACGTGCTAAGGGGTATCTAGAGAGTGGGATAGGTTTACTAACTACCCTAACCATAACGCGTACCCTAACCCTAACCCCTATCCTAACCCTAACACGTACCCTAATCCTAACCCGTACCCTAAAGCAAGCCCTAACACTAACCCTAACCCTAACCCTAACCCATACCCTACGCCGTACCCGAACCCCTCCCCGAACCCCTACCCTAAGCCGTACCCTAACCCTAACCCTAAGCCTAACCCTAACCCTAGGCTACCCTTGACTGCTTCTGCCTCCAATAGATTTCCTAAGCACTAGTGTTTGAAGGAACAGTTTAAAAAGAGAATCCTAATGTGATTTCATTATAATGGGTGTGTTCCTTATATTATCCTAGTGTCTAAACTCTTCTCCATGGCTGGACCCCCAAATAATATTCCTTTACGTGCTAAGGGGTATCTAGAGAGTGGGATAGGTTTACTAACTACCATAACCCTAACGCGTACCCTAACCCTAACCCCTACCCTAACCCTAACACGTATCCTAATCCTAACCCGTATCCTAAACCAAGCCCTAATCCTAACACTAACCCTAACCCTAACCCTAACCCATACCCTACGCCGTACCCGAACCCCTCCCCGAACCCGTACCCTAAGCCGTACCCTAAGCCTAACCCTATCCCTAGGCTACCCTTGACTGCTTCTGCCTCCAATAGATTTTCTAAGCACTAGTGTTTTAAGGAACGGCTTAAAAAGAGAATCCTAATGTGATTTCTTCATAATGGGTGTGTTCCTTATCTTATCCTTGTGTCTAAACTCTTCTCCATGGCTGGACCCCCTAATAATATTCCTTTACGTGCTAAGGGGTATCTAGAGAGTGGGATAGGTTTAATAACTACCCTAACCCTAACGCGTTCCCTAACCCTAACCACTATCCTAACCCTAACATGTACCCTAAACCTAACCCGAACCCTAAACCGAGCCCTAACCCTAACACTAACCCTAACCTATACCCTACGCTGTACCCGAACCCCTCCCCGAATCCGTAACCTAAGCCGTACAATAACCCTAAACCTAAGCCTAACCCTAACCCTAGGCTACCCTTGACTGCTTCTGCCTCCAATAGATTTCCTAAGCACTAGTGTTTGAAGGAACAGCTTAAAAATAGAATCCTAATGTGATTTCTTTATAATGGGTGTGTTCCTTATCTTATCCTAGTGTCTAAACTCTTCTCCATGGCTGGACCCCCAAATAATATTCCTTTACGTGCTAAGGGGTATCTAGAGAGTGGGATAGGTTTACTAACTACCCTAACCCTAACGCGTACCCTAACCCTAACCCCTACCCTAACCCTCACACGTACCCTAATCCTAACCCGTACCCTAAACCGAGCCCTAACCCTAACACTAACCCTAACCCTAACCCTAACGCATACCCTATGCCCTACCCGAACCCTTCCCCGAACCCATACCCTAAGCCGTACCCTAAGCCTAACCCAAAGCCTAACCCTAACCCTAGGCTACCCTTGACAGCTTCTGCCTCCAATAGATTTCCTAAGCACTAGTGTTTAAAGGAACAGCTGAAAAAGAGAATCCTAATGTGATTTCTTTATAATGGGTGTGTTCCTTATCTTATCCTAGTGTCTAAACTCTTCTCCATGGCTGGACCCCCAAATAATATTCCTTTACGTGATAAGGAGTACCTAGAGAGTGGGATAGGTTTAATAACTACCCTAACCCTAACGCGTACCCTAACCCTAACCCCTACCCTAAACCTAACACGTACCCTAATCCTAACCCGTACCCTAAACCGAGCCCTAACCCTAACACTAACCCTAACCCTAACCCTAACCCATACCGTTCGCCGTACCCGCACCCTTCCCCGAACCCGTACCCTAAGCCGTACCCTAAGCCTAACCCTAACCCTAGGCTACCCTTGACTGCTTCTGCCTCCAATAGATTTCCTAAGCACTAGTGTTTTAAGGAACAGCTTAAAAAGAGAATCCTAATGTGATTTCATTATAATGGGTGTGTTCCTTATCTTATCCTAGTGTCTAAACTCTTCTCCATGGCTGGACCCCCAAATAATCTTCCTTTACGTGCTAAGGGGTATCTAGAGAGTGGGATAGGTTTAATAACTACCATAACCCTAACGCGTACCCTAACCCTAACCCCTACCCTAACCGTAACACGTACCCTAATCCTAAGCCGTACCCTAAACCGAGCCCTAACCCTAACACTAACCCTAACCCTAACCCTAACCCATACCCTACGCCGTACCCGAACCTTGCCCCGAACCCGTACCCTAAGCCGTACCCTAAGCCTAACCCTAAGCCTAACCCTAACCCTAGGCTACCCTTGACTGCTTCTGCCTCCAATAGATTTCCTAAGCACTAGTGTTTTAAGGAACAGCTTAAAAAGAGAATCCTAATGTGATTTCTTTATAATGGGTGTGTTCCTTATCTTATCCTAGTGTCTAAACTCTTCTCCATGGCTGGACCCCCAAATAATATTCCTTTACGTGCTAAGGGGTATCTAGAGAGTGGGATAGGTTTAATAACTACCCTAACCCTAACGCGTACCCTAACCCTAACCCCTACCCTTACCCTAACACGTACCCTAATCCTAACCCGTACCCTAAACCGAGCCCTAACCCTAACACTAACCCTAACCCTAATCCTAACCCATACCCTACGCCGTACCCGAACCCCTCCCCGAACCCGTACCCTAAGCCGTACCCTAAGCCTAACCCTAAGCCTAACCCTAACCCTAGGCTACCCTTGACTGCTTCTGCCTCCAATAGATTTCCTAAGCACTAGTGTTTTAAGGAACAGCTTAAAAAGAGAATCCTAATGTGATTTCTTTATAATGGGTGTGTTCCTTATCTTATCCTAGTGTCTAAACTCTTCTCCATGGCTGGACCCCCAAATAATATTCCTTTACGTGCTAAGGGGTATCTAGAGAGTGGGATAGGTTTACTAACTACCCTAACCATAACGCATACCCTAACCCTAACCCCTATCCTAACCCTAACACGTACCCTAATCCTAACCCGTACCCTAAAGCAAGCCCTAACCCTAACACTAACCCTAACCCTAACCCTAACCCATACCCTACGCCGTACCCGAACCCCTCCCCGAACCCCTACCCTAAGCCGTACCCTAACCCTAACCCTAAGCCTAACCCTAACCCTAGGCTACCCTTGACTGCTTCTGCCTCCAATAGATTTCCTAAGCACTAGTGTTTTAAGGAACAGCTTAAAAAGAGAATCCTAATGTGATTTCATTATAATGGGTGTGTTCCTTATCTTATCCTAGTGTCTAAACTCTTCTCCATGGCTGGACCCCCAAATAATATTCCTTTACGTGCTAAGGGGTATCTAGAGAGTGGGATAGGTTTACTAACTACCATAACCCTAACGCGTACCCTAACCCTAACCCCTACCCTAACCCTAACACGTATCCTAATCCTAACCCGTATCCTAAACCAAGCCCTAATCCTAACACTAACCCTAACCCTAACCCTAACCCATACCCTACGCCGTACCCGAACCCCTCCCCGAACCCGTACCCTAAGCCGTACCCTAAGCCTAACCCTAACCCTAGGCTACCCTTCACTGCTTCTGCCTCCAATAGATTTTCTAAGCACTAGTGTTTTAAGGAACGGCTTAAAAAGAGAATCCTAATGTGATTTCTTCATAATGGGTGTGTTCCTTATCTTATCCTTGTGTCTAAACTCTTCTCCATGGCTGGACCCCCTAATAATATTCCTTTACGTGCTAAGGGGTATCTAGAGAGTGGGATAGGTTTAATAACTACCCTAACCCTAACGCGTTCCCTAACCCTAACCACTATCCTAACCCTAACATGTACCCTAAACCTAACCCGAACCCTAAACCGAGCCCTAACCCTAACACTAACCCTAACCTATACCCTACGCTGTACCCGAACCCCTCCCCGAATCCGTAACCTAAGCCGTACAATAACCCTAAACCTAAGCCTAACCCTAACCCTAGGCTACCCTTTTCTGCTTCTGCCTCCAATAGATTTCCTAAGCACTAGTGTTTGAAGGAACAGCTTAAAAATAGAATCCTAATGTGATTTCTTTATAATGGGTGTGTTCCTTATCTTATCCTAGTGTCTAAACTCTTCTCCATGGCTGGACCCCCAAATAATATTCCTTTACGTGCTAAGGGGTATCTAGAGAGTGGGATAGGTTTACTAACTACCCTAACCCTAACGCGTACCCTAACCCTAACCCCTACCCTAACCCTCACACGTACCCTAATCCTAACCCGTACCCTAAACCGAGCCCTAACCCTAACACTAACCCTAACCCTAACCCTAACGCATACCCTATGCCCTACCCGAACCCTTCCCCAAACCCGTACCCTAAGCCGTACCCTAAGCCTAACCCAAAGCCTAACCCTAACCCTAGGCTACCCTTGACAGCTTCTGCCTCCAATAGATTTCCTAAGCACTAGTGTTTAAAGGAACAGCTGAAAAAGAGAATCCTAATGTGATTTCTTTATAATGGGTGTGTTCCTTATCTTATCCTAGTGTCTAAACTCTTCTCCATGGCTGGACCCCCAAATAATATTCCTTTACGTGATAAGGAGTACCTAGAGAGTGGGATAGGTTTAATAACTACCCTAACCCTAACGCGTACCCTAACCCTAACCCCTACCCTAAACGTAACACGTACCCTAATCCTAACCCGTACCCTAAACCGAGCCCTAACCCTAACACTAACCCTAACCCTAACCCTAACACATACCGTACGCCGTACCCGCACCCTTCCCCGAACCCGTACCCTAAGCCGTACCCTAAGCCTAACCCTAACCCTAGGCTACCCTTGACTGCTTCTGCCTCCAATAGATTTCCTAAGCACTAGTGTTTTAAGGAACAGCTTAAAAAGAGAATCCTAATGTGATTTCATTATAATGGGTGTGTTCCTTATCTTATCCTAGTGTCTAAACTCTTCTCCATGGCTGGACCCCCAAATAATCTTCCTTTACGTGCTAAGGGGTATCTAAAGAGTGGGATAGGTTTAATAACTACCATAACCCTAACGCGTACCCTAACCCTAACCCCTACCCTAACCGTAACACGTACCCTAATCCTAAGCCGTACCCTAAACCGAGCCCTAACCCTAACACTAACCCTAACCCTAACCCTAACCCATACCGTACGCCGTACCCGAACCTCGCCCCGAACCCGTGCCCTAAGCCTAACCCTAAGCCTAACCCTAACCCTAGGCTACCCTTGACTGCTTCTGCCTCCAATAGATTTCCTAAGCACTAGTGTTTTAAGGAACAGCTTAAAAAGAGAATCCTAATGTGATTTCTTTATAATGGGTGTGTTCCTTATCTTATCCTAGTGTCTAAACTCTTCTCCATGGCTGGACCCCCAAATAATATTCCTTTACGTGCTAAGGGGTATCTAGAGAGTGGGATAGGTTTACTAACTACCCTAACCATAACGCGTACCCTAACCCTAACCCCTATCCTAACCCTAACACGTACCCTAATCCTAACCCGTACCCTAAAGCAAGCCCTAACCCTAACACTAACCCTAACCCTAACCCTAACCCATACCCTACGCCGTACCTGAACCCCTCCCCGAACCCCTACCCTAAGCCGTACCCTAACCCTAACCCTAAGCCTAACCCTAACCCTAGGCTACCCTTGACTGCTTCTGCCTCCAATAGATTTCCTAAGCACTAGTGTTTTAAGGAACAGCTTAAAAAGAGAATCCTAATGTGATTTCATTATAATGGGTGTGTTCCTTATCTTATCCTAGTGTCTAAACTCTTCTCCATGGCTGGACCCCGAAATAATATTCCTTTACGTGCTAAGGGGTATCTAGAGAGTGGGATAGGTTTACTAACTACCATAACCCTAACGCGTACCCTAACCCTAACCCCTACCCTAACCCTAACACGTATCCTAATCCTAACCCGTATCCTAAACCAAGCCCTAATCCTAACACTAACCCTAACCCTAACCCTAACCCATACCCTACGCCGTACCCGAACCCCTCCCCGAACCCGTACCCTAAGCCGTACCCTAAGCCTAACCCTAACCCTAGGCTACCCTTGACTGCTTCTGCCTCCAATAGATTTTCTAAGCACTAGTGTTTTAAGGAACGGCTTAAAAAGAGAATCCTAATGTGATTTCTTCATAATGGGTGTGTTCCTTATCTTATCCTTGTGTCTAAACTCTTCTCCATGGCTGGACCCCCTAATAATATTCCTTTACGTGCTAAGGGGTATCTAGAGAGTGGGATAGGTTTAATAACTACCCTAACCCTAACGCGTTCCCTAACCCTAACCACTATCCTAACCCTAACATGTACCCTAATCCTAACCCGAACCCTAAACCGAGCCCTAACCCTAACACTAACCCTAACCTATACCCTACGCTGTACCCGAACCCCTCCCCGAATCCGTAACCTAAGCCGTACAATAACCCTAAACCTAAGCCTAACCCTAACCCTAGGCTACCCTTGACTGCTTCTGCCTCCAATAGATGTCCTAAGCACTAGTGTTTGAAGGAACAGCTTAAAAATAGAATCCTAATGTGATTTCTTTATAATGGGTGTGTTCCTTTTCTTATCCTAGTGTCTAAACTCTTCTCCATGGCTGGACCCCCAAATAATATTCCTTTACGTGCTAAGGGGTATCTAGAGAGTGGGATAGGTTTACTAACTACCCTAACCCTAACGCGTACCCTAACCCTAACCCCTACCCTAACCCTCACACGTACCCTAATCCTAACCCGTACCCTAAACCGAGCCCTAACCCTAACACTAACCCTAACCCTAACCCTAACGCATACCCTATGCCCTACCCGAACCCTTCCCCGAACCCGTACCCTAAGCCGTACCCTAAGCCTAACCCAAAGCCTAACCCTAACCCTAGGCTACCCTTAACAGCTTCTGCCTCCAATAGATTTCCTAAGCACTAGTGTTTAAAGGAACAGCTGAAAAAGAGAATCCTAATGTGATTTCTTTATAATGGGTGTGTTCCTTATCTTATCCTAGTGTCTAAACTCTTCTCCATGGCTGGACCCCCAAATAATATTCCTTTACGTGATAAGGAGTACCTAGAGAGTGGGATAGGTTTAATAACTACCCGAACCCTAACGCGTACCCTAACCCTAACCCCTACCCTAAACCTAACACGTACCCTAATCCTAACCCGTACCCTAAACCGAGCCCTAACCCTAACACTAACCCTAACCCTAACCCTAACCCATACCGTACGCCGTACCCGCACCCTTCCCCGAACCCGTACCCTAAGCCGTACCCTAAGCCTAACCCTATCCCTAGGCTACCCTTGACTGCTTCTGCCTCCAATAGATTTTCTAAGCACTAGTGTTTTAAGGAACGGCTTAAAAAGAGAATCCTAATGTGATTTCTTCATAATGGGTGTGTTCCTTATCTTATCCTTGTGTCTAAACTCTTCTCCATGGCTGGACCCCCTAATAATATTCCTTTACGTGCTAAGGGGTATCTAGAGAGTGGGATAGGTTTAATAACTACCCTAACCCTAACGCGTTCCCTAACCCTAACCACTATCCTAACCCTAACATGTACCCTAAACCTAACCCGAACCCTAAACCGAGTCCTAACCCTAACACTAACCCTAACCTATACCCTACGCTGTACCCGAACCCCTCCCCGAATCTGTAACCTAAGCCGTACAATAACCCTAAACCTAAGCCTAACCCTAACCCTAGGCTACCCTTGACTGCTTCTGCCTCCAATAGATTTCCTAAGCACTAGTGTTTGAAGGAACAGCTTAAAAATAGAATCCTAATGTGATTTCTTTATAATGGGTGTGTTCCTTATCTTATCCTAGTGTCTAAACTCTTCTCCATGGCTGGACCCCCAAATAATATTCCTTTATGTGCTAAGGGGTATCTAGAGAGTGGGATAGGTTTACTAACTACCCTAACCCTAACGCGTACCCTAACCCTAACCCCTGCCCTAACCCTCACACGTACCCTAATCCTAACCCGTACCCTAAACCGAGCCCTAACCCTAACACTAACCCTAACCCTAACCCTAACGCATACCCTATGCCCTACCCGAACCCTTCCCCGAACCCGTACCCTAAGCCGTACCCTAAGCCTAACCCAAAGCCTAACCCTAACCCTAGGCTACCCTTGACAGCTTCTGCCTCCAATAGATTTCCTAAGCACTAGTGTTTAAAGGAACAGCTGAAAAAGAGAATCCTAATGTGATTTCTTTATAATGGGTGTGTTCCTTATCTTATCCTAGTGTCTAAACTCTTCTCCATGGCTGGACCCCCAAATAATATTCCTTTACGTGATAAGGAGTACCTAGAGAGTGGGATAGGTTTAATAACTACCCTAACCCTAACGCGTACCCTAACCCTAACCCCTACCCTAAACCTAACACGTACCCTAATCCTAACCCGTACCCTAAACCGAGCCCTAACCCTAACACTAACCCTAACCCTAACCCTAACCCATACCGTTCGCCGTACCCGCACCCTTCCCCGAACCCGTACCCTAAGCCGTACCCTAAGCCTAACCCTAACCCTAGGCTACCCTTGACTGCTTCTGCCTCCAATAGATTTCCTAAGCACTAGTGTTTTAAGGAACAGCTTAAAAAGAGAATCCTAATGTGATTTCATTATAATGGGTGTGTTCCTTATCTTATCCTAGTGTCTAAACTCTTCTCCATGGCTGGACCCCCAAATAATCTTCCTTTACGTGCTAAGGGGTATCTAGAGAGTGGGATAGGTTTAATAACTACCATAACCCTAACGCGTACCCTAACCCTAACCCCTACCCTAACCGTAACACGTACCCTAATCCTAAGCCGTACCCTAAACCGAGCCCTAACCCTAACACTAACCCTAACCCTAACCCTAACCCATACCCTACGCCGTACCCGAACCTTGCCCCGAACCCGTACCCTAAGCCGTACCCTAAGCCTAACCCTAAGCCTAACCCTAACCCTAGGCTACCCTTGACTGCTTCTGCCTCCAATAGATTTCCTAAGCACTAGTGTTTTAAGGAACAGCTTAAAAAGAGAATCCTAATGTGATTTCTTTATAATGGGTGTGTTCCTTATCTTATCCTAGTGTCTAAACTCTTCTCCATGGCTGGACCCCCAAATAATATTCCTTTACGTGCTAACGGGTATCTAGAGAGTGGGATAGGTTTAATAACTACCCTAACCCTAACGCGTACCCTAACCCTAACCCCTACCCTTACCCTAACACGTACCCTAATCCTAACCCATACCCTACCCGAGCCCTAACCCTAACACTAACCCTAACCCTAATCCTAACCCATACCCTACGCCGTACCCGAACCCCTCCCCGAACCCGTACCCTAAGCCGTACCCTAAGCCTAACCCTAAGCCTAACCCTAACCCTAGGCTACCCTTGACTGCTTCTGCCTCCAATAGATTTCCTAAGCACTAGTGTTTTAAGGAACAGCTTAAAAAGAGAATCCTAATGTGATTTCATTATAATGGGTGTGTTCCTTATCTTATCCTAGTGTCTAAACTCTTCTCCATGGCTGGACCCCCAAATAATATTCCTTTACGTGCTAAGGGGTATCTAGAGAGTGGGATAGGTTTACTAACTACCATAACCCTAACGCGTACCCTAACCCTAACCCCTACCCTAACCCTAACACGTATCCTAATCCTAACCCGTATCCTAAACCAAGCCCTAATCCTAACACTAACCCTAACCCTAACCCTAACCCATACCCTACGCCGTACCCGAACCCCTCCCCGAACCCGTACCCTAAGCCGTACCCTAAGCCTAACCCTAACCCTAGGCTACCCTTCACTGCTTCTGCCTCCAATAGATTTTCTAAGCACTAGTGTTTTAAGGAACGGCTTAAAAAGAGAATCCTAATGTGATTTCTTCATAATGGGTGTGTTCCTTATCTTATCCTTGTGTCTAAACTCTTCTCCATGGCTGGACCCCCTAATAATATTCCTTTACGTGCTAAGGGGTATCTAGAGAGTGGGATAGGTTTAATAACTACCCTAACCCTAACGCGTTCCCTAACCCTAACCACTATCCTAACCCTAACATGTACCCTAATCCTAACCCGAACCCTAAACCGAGCCCTAACCCTAACACTAACCCTAACCTATACCCTACGCTGTACCCGAACCCCTCCCCGAATCCGTAACCTAAGCCGTACAATAACCCTAAACCTAAGCCTAACCCTAACCCTAGGCTACCCTTTTCTGCTTCTGCCTCCAATAGATTTCCTAAGCACTAGTGTTTGAAGGAACAGCTTAAAAATAGAATCCTAATGTGATTTCTTTATAATGGGTGTGTTCCTTATCTTATCCTAGTGTCTAAACTCTTCTCCATGGCTGGACCCCCAAATAATATTCCTTTACGTGCTAAGGGGTATCTAGAGAGTGGGATAGGTTTACTAACTACCCTAACCCTAACGCGTACCCTAACCCTAACCCCTACCCTAACCCTCACACGTACCCTAATCCTAACCCGTACCCTAAACCGAGCCCTAACCCTAACACTAACCCTAACCCTAACCCTAACGCATACCCTATGCCCTACCCGAACCCTTCCCCAAACCCGTACCCTAAGCCGTACCCTAAGCCTAACCCAAAGCCTAACCCTAACCCTAGGCTACCCTTGACAGCTTCTGCCTCCAATAGATTTCCTAAGCACTAGTGTTTAAAGGAACAGCTGAAAAAGAGAATCCTAATGTGATTTCTTTATAATGGGTGTGTTCCTTATCTTATCCTAGTGTCTAAACTCTTCTCCATGGCTGGACCCCCAAATAATATTCCTTTACGTGATAAGGAGTACCTAGAGAGTGGGATAGGTTTAATAACTACCCTAACCCTAACGCGTACCCTAACCCTAACCCCTACCCTAAACGTAACACGTACCCTAATCCTAACCCGTACCCTAAACCGAGCCCTAACACTAACACTAACCCTAACCCTAACCCTAACACATAACGTACGCCGTACCCGCACCCTTCCCCGAACCCGTACCCTAAGCCGTACCCTAAGCCTAACCCTAACCCTAGGCTACCCTTGACTGCTTCTGCCTCCAATAGATTTCCTAAGCACTAGTGTTTTAAGGAACAGCTTAAAAAGAGAATCCTAATGTGATTTCATTATAATGGGTGTGTTCCTTATCTTATCCTAGTGTCTAAACTCTTCTCCATGGCTGGACCCCCAAATAATCTTCCTTTACGTGCTAAGGGGTATCTAAAGAGTGGGATAGGTTTAATAACTACCATAACCCTAACGCGTACCCTAACCCTAACCCCTACCCTAACCGTAACACGTACCCTAATCCTAAGCCGTACCCTAAACCGAGCCCTAACCCTAACACTAACCCTAACCCTAACCCATACCGTACGCCGTACCCGAACCTCGCCCCGAACCCGTGCCCTAAGCCTAACCCTAAGCCTAACCCTAACCCTAGGCTACCCTTGACTGCTTCTGCCTCCAATAGATTTCCTAAGCACTAGTGTTTTAAGGAACAGCTTAAAAAGAGAATCCTAATGTGATTTCTTTATAATGGGTGTGTTCCTTATCTTATCCTAGTGTCTAAACTCTTCTCCATGGCTGGACCCCCAAATAATATTCCTTTACGTGCTAAGGGGTATCTAGAGAGTGGGATAGGTTTACTAACTACCCTAACCATAACGCGTACCCTAACCCTAACCCCTATCCTAACCCTAACACGTACCCTAATCCTAACCCGTACCCTAAAGCAAGCCCTAACCCTAACACTAACCCTAACCCTAACCCTAACCCATACCCTACGCCGTACCTGAACCCCTCCCCGAACCCCTACCCTAAGCCGTACCCTAACCCTAACCCTAAGCCTAACCCTAACCCTAGGCTACCCTTGACTGCTTCTGCCTCCAATAGATTTCCTAAGCACTAGTGTTTTAAGGAACAGCTTAAAAAGAGAATCCTAATGTGATTTCATTATAATGGGTGTGTTCCTTATCTTATCCTAGTGTCTAAACTCTTCTCCATGGCTGGACCCCCAAATAATATTCCTTTACGTGCTAAGGGGTATCTAGAGAGTGGGATAGGTTTACTAACTACCATAACCCTAACGCGTACCCTAACCCTAACCCCTACCCTAACCCTAACACGTATCCTAATCCTAACCCGTATCCTAAACCAAGCCCTAATCCTAACACTAACCCTAACCCTAACCCTAACCCATACCCTACGCCGTACCCGAACCCCTCCCCGAACCCGTACCCTAAGCCGTACCCTAAGCCTAACCCTAACCCTAGGCTACCCTTGACTGCTTCTGCCTCCAATAGATTTTCTAAGCACTAGTGTTTTAAGGAACGGCTTAAAAAGAGAATCCTAATGTGATTTCTTCATAATGGGTGTGTTCCTTATCTTATCCTTGTGTCTAAACTCTTCTCCATGGCTGGACCCCCTAATAATATTCCTTTACGTGCTAAGGGGTATCTAGAGAGTGGGATAGGTTTAATAACTACCCTAACCCTAACGCGTTCCCTAACCACTATCCTAACCCTAACATGTACCCTAATCCTAACCCGAACCCTAAACCGAGCCCTAACCCTAACACTAACCCTAACCTATACCCTACGCTGTACCCGAACCCCTCCCCGAATCCGTAACCTAAGCCGTACAATAACCCTAAACCTAAGCCTAACCCTAACCCTAGGCTACCCTTGACTGCTTCTGCCTCCAATAGATTTCCTAAGCACTAGTGTTTTAAGGAACAGCTTAAAAATAGAATCCTAATGTGATTTCTTTATAATGGGTGTGTTCCTTATCTTATCCTAGTGTCTAAACTCTTCTCCATGGCTGGACCCCCAAATAATATTCCTTTACGTGCTAAGGGGTATCTAGAGAGTGGGATAGGTTTACTAACTACCCTAACCCTAACGCGTACCCTAACCCTAACCCCTACCCTAACCCTCACACGTACCCTAATCCTAACCCGTACCCTAAACCGAGCCCTAACCCTAACACTAACCCTAACCCTAACCCTAACGCATACCCTATGCCCTACCCGAACCCTTCCCCGAACCCGTACCCTAAGCCGTACCCTAAGCCTAACCCAAAGCCTAACCCTAACCCTAGGCTACCCTTGACAGCTTCTGCCTCCAATAGATTTCCTAAGCACTAGTGTTTAAAGGAACAGCTGAAAAAGAGAATCCTAATGTGATTTCTTTATAATGGGTGTGTTCCTTATCTTATCCTAGTGTCTAAACTCTTCTCCATGGCTGGACCCCCAAATAATATTCCTTTACGTGATAAGGAGTACCTAGAGAGTGGGATAGGTTTAATAACTACCCTAACCCTAACGCGTACCCTAACCCTAACCCCTACCCTAAACCTAACACGTACCCTAATCCTAACCCGTACCCTAAACCGAGCCCTAACCCTAACACTAACCCTAACCCTAACCCTAACCCATACCGTTCGCCGTACCCGCACCCTTCCCCGAACCCGTACCCTAAGCCTAACCCTAACCCTAGGCTACCCTTGACTGCTTCTGCCTCCAATAGATTTCCTAAGCACTAGTGTTTTAAGGAACAGCTTAAAAAGAGAATCCTAATGTGATTTCATTATAATGGGTGTGTTCCTTATCTTATCCTAGTGTCTAAACTCTTCTCCATGGCTGGACCCCCAAATAATCTTCCTTTACGTGCTAAGGGGTATCTAGAGAGTGGGATAGGTTTAATAACTACCATAACCCTAACGCGTACCCTAACCCTAACCCCTACCCTAACCGTAACACGTACCCTAATCCTAAGCCGTACCCTAAACCGAGCCCTAACCCTAACACTAACCCTAACCCTAACCCTAACCCATACCCTACGCCGTACCCGAACCTTGCCCCGAACCCGTACCCTAAGCCGTACCCTAAGCCTAACCCTAAGCCTAACCCTAACCCTAGGCTACCCTTGACTGCTTCTGCCTCCAATAGATTTCCTAAGCACTAGTGTTTTAAGGAACAGCTTAAAAAGAGAATCCTAATGTGATTTCTTTATAATGGGTGTGTTCCTTATCTTATCCTAGTGTCTAAACTCTTCTCCATGGCTGGACCCCCAAATAATATTCCTTTACGTGCTAAGGGGTATCTAGAGAGTGGGATAGGTTTAATAACTACCCTAACCCTAACGCGTACCCTAACCCTAACCCCTACCCTTACCCTAACACGTACCCTAATCCTAACCCGTACCCTAAACCGAGCCCTAACCCTAACACTAACCCTAACCCTAATCCTAACCCATACCCTACGCCGTACCCGAACCCCTCCCCGAACCCGTACCCTAAGCCGTACCCTAAGCCTAACCCTAAGCCTAACCCTAACCCTAGGCTACCCTTGACTGCTTCTGCCTCCAATAGATTTCCTAAGCACTAGTGTTTTAAGGAACAGCTTAAAAAGAGAATCCTAATGTGATTTCTTTATAATGGGTGTGTTCCTTATCTTATCCTAGTGTCTAAACTCTTCTCCATGGCTGGACCCCCAAATAATATTCCTTTACGTGCTAAGGGGTATCTAGAGAGTGGGATAGGTTTACTAACTACCCTAACCATAACGCATACCCTAACCCTAACCCCTATCCTAACCCTAACACGTACCCTAATCCTAACCCGTACCCTAAAGCAAGCCCTAACCCTAACACTAACCCTAACCCTAACCCTAACCCATACCCTACGCCGTACCCGAACCCCTCCCCGAACCCCTACCCTAAGCCGTACCCTAACCCTAACCCTAAGCCTAACCCTAACCCTAGGCTACCCTTGACTGCTTCTGCCTCCAATAGATTTCCTAAGCACTAGTGTTTTAAGGAACAGCTTAAAAAGAGAATCCTAATGTGATTTCATTATAATGGGTGTGTTCCTTATCTTATCCTAGTGTCTAAACTCTTCTCCATGGCTGGACCCCCAAATAATATTCCTTTACGTGCTAAGGGGTATCTAGAGAGTGGGATAGGTTTACTAACTACCATAACCCTAACGCGTACCCTAACCCTAACCCCTACCCTAACCCTAACACGTATCCTAATCCTAACCCGTATCCTAAACCAAGCCCTAATCCTAACACTAACCCTAACCCTAACCCTAACCCATACCCTACGCCGTACCCGAACCCCTCCCCGAACCCGTACCCTAAGCCGTACCCTAAGCCTAACCCTAACCCTAGGCTACCCTTCACTGCTTCTGCCTCCAATAGATTTTCTAAGCACTAGTGTTTTAAGGAACGGCTTAAAAAGAGAATCCTAATGTGATTTCTTCATAATGGGTGTGTTCCTTATCTTATCCTTGTGTCTAAACTCTTCTCCATGGCTGGACCCCCTAATAATATTCCTTTACGTGCTAAGGGGTATCTAGAGAGTGGGATAGGTTTAATAACTACCCTAACCCTAACGCGTTCCCTAACCCTAACCACTATCCTAACCCTAACATGTACCCTAAACCTAACCCGAACCCTAAACCGAGCCCTAACCCTAACACTAACCCTAACCTATACCCTACGCTGTACCCGAACCCCTCCCCGAATCCGTAACCTAAGCCGTACAATAACCCTAAACCTAAGCCTAACCCTAACCCTAGGCTACCCTTTTCTGCTTCTGCCTCCAATAGATTTCCTAAGCACTAGTGTTTGAAGGAACAGCTTAAAAATAGAATCCTAATGTGATTTCTTTATAATGGGTGTGTTCCTTATCTTATCCTAGTGTCTAAACTCTTCTCCATGGCTGGACCCCCAAATAATATTCCTTTACGTGCTAAGGGGTATCTAGAGAGTGGGATAGGTTTACTAACTACCCTAACCCTAACGCGTACCCTAACCCTAACCCCTACCCTAACCCTCACACGTACCCTAATCCTAACCCGTACCCTAAACCGAGCCCTAACCCTAACACTAACCCTAACCCTAACCCTAACGCATACCCTATGCCCTACCCGAACCCTTCCCCAAACCCGTACCCTAAGCCGTACCCTAAGCCTAACCCAAAGCCTAACCCTAACCCTAGGCTACCCTTGACAGCTTCTGCCTCCAATAGATTTCCTAAGCACTAGTGTTTAAAGGAACAGCTGAAAAAGAGAATCCTAATGTGATTTCTTTATAATGGGTGTGTTCCTTATCTTATCCTAGTGTCTAAACTCTTCTCCATGGCTGGACCCCCAAATAATATTCCTTTACGTGATAAGGAGTACCTAGAGAGTGGGATAGGTTTAATAACTACCCTAACCCTAACGCGTACCCTAACCCTAACCCCTACCCTAAACGTAACACGTACCCTAATCCTAACCCGTACCCTAAACCGAGCCCTAACCCTAACACTAACCCTAACCCTAACCCTAACACATACCGTACGCCGTACCCGCACCCTTCCCCGAACCCGTACCCTAAGCCGTACCCTAAGCCTAACCCTAACCCTAGGCTACCCTTGACTGCTTCTGCCTCCAATAGATTTCCTAAGCACTAGTGTTTTAAGGAACAGCTTAAAAAGAGAATCCTAATGTGATTTCATTATAATGGGTGTGTTCCTTATCTTATCCTAGTGTCTAAACTCTTCTCCATGGCTGGACCCCCAAATAATCTTCCTTTACGTGCTAAGGGGTATCTAAAGAGTGGGATAGGTTTAATAACTACCATAACCCTAACGCGTACCCTAACCCTAACCCCTACCCTAACCGTAACACGTACCCTATTCCTAAGCCGTACCCTAAACCGAGCCCTAACCCTAACACTAACCCTAACCCTAACCCTAACCCATACCGTACGCCGTACCCGAACCTCGCCCCGAACCCGTGCCCTAAGCCTAACCCTAAGCCTAACCCTAACCCTAGGCTACCCTTGACTGCTTCTGCCTCCAATAGATTTCCTAAGCACTAGTGTTTTAAGGAACAGCTTAAAAAGAGAATCCTAATGTGATTTCTTTATAATGGGTGTGTTCCTTATCTTATCCTAGTGTCTAAACTCTTCTCCATGGCTGGACCCCCAAATAATATTCCTTTACGTGCTAAGGGGTATCTAGAGAGTGGGATAGGTTTACTAACTACCCTAACCATAACGCGTACCCTAACCCTAACCCCTATCCTAACCCTAACACGTACCCTAATCCTAACCCGTACCCTAAAGCAAGCCCTAACCCTAACACTAACCCTAACCCTAACCCTAACCCATACCCTACGCCGTACCTGAACCCCTCCCCGAACCCCTACCCTAAGCCGTACCCTAACCCTAACCCTAAGCCTAACCCTAACCCTAGGCTACCCTTGACTGCTTCTGCCTCCAATAGATTTCCTAAGCACTAGTGTTTTAAGGAACAGCTTAAAAAGAGAATCCTAATGTGCTTTCATTATAATGGGTGTGTTCCTTATCTTATCCTAGTGTCTAAACTCTTCTCCATGGCTGGACCCCGAAATAATATTCCTTTACGTGCTAAGGGGTATCTAGAGAGTGGGATAGGTTTACTAACTACCATAACCCTAACGCGTACCCTAACCCTAACCCCTACCCTAACCCTAACACGTATCCTAATCCTAACCCGTATCCTAAACCAAGCCCTAATCCTAACACTAACCCTAACCCTAACCCTAACCCATACCCTACGCCGTACCCGAACCCCTCCCCGAACCCGTACCCTAAGCCGTACCCTAAGCCTAACCCTAACCCTAGGCTACCCTTGACTGCTTCTGCCTCCAATAGATTTTCTAAGCACTAGTGTTTTAAGGAACGGCTTAAAAAGAGAATCCTAATGTGATTTCTTCATAATGGGTGTGTTCCTTATCTTATCCTTGTGTCTAAACTCTTCTCCATGGCTGGACCCCCTAATAATATTCCTTTACGTGCTAAGGGGTATCTAGAGAGTGGGATAGGTTTAATAACTACCCTAACCCTAACGCGTTCCCTAACCCTAACCACTATCCTAACCCTAACATGTACCCTAATCCTAACCCGAACCCTAAACCGAGCCCTAACCCTAACACTAACCCTAACCTATACCCTACGCTGTACCCGAACCCCTCCCCGAATCCGTAACCTAAGCCGTACAATAACCCTAAACCTAAGCCTAACCCTAACCCTAGGCTACCCTTGACTGCTTCTGCCTCCAATAGATTTCCTAAGCACTAGTGTTTGAAGGAACAGCTTAAAAATAGAATCCTAATGTGATTTCTTTATAATGGGTGTGTTCCTTTTCTTATCCTAGTGTCTAAACTCTTCTCCATGGCTGGACCCCCAAATAATATTCCTTTACGTGCTAAGGGGTATCTAGAGAGTGGGATAGGTTTACTAACTACCCTAACCCTAACGCGTACCCTAACCCTAACCCCTACCCTAACCCTCACACGTACCCTAATCCTAACCCGTACCCTAAACCGAGCCCTAACCCTAACACTAACCCTAACCCTAACCCTAACGCATACCCTATGCCCTACCCGAACCCTTCCCCGAACCCGTACCCTAAGCCGTACCCTAAGCCTAACCCAAAGCCTAACCCTAACCCTAGGCTACCCTTAACAGCTTCTGCCTCCAATAGATTTCCTAAGCACTAGTGTTTAAAGGAACAGCTGAAAAAGAGAATCCTAATGTGATTTCTTTATAATGGGTGTGTTCCTTATCTTATCCTAGTGTCTAAACTCTTCTCCATGGCTGGACCCCCAAATAATATTCCTTTACGTGATAAGGAGTACCTAGAGAGTGGGATAGGTTTAATAACTACCCGAACCCTAACGCGTACCCTAACCCTAACCCCTACCCTAAACCTAACACGTACCCTAATCCTAACCCGTACCCTAAACCGAGCCCTAACCCTAACACTAACCCTAACCCTAACCCATACCGTACGCCGTACCCGCACCCTTTCCCGAACCCGTACCCTAAGCCGTACCCTAAGCCTAACCCTATCCCTAGGCTACCCTTGACTGCTTCTGCCTCCAATAGATTTTCTAAGCACTAGTGTTTTAAGGAACGGCTTAAAAAGAGAATCCTAATGTGATTTCTTCATAATGGGTGTGTTCCTTATCTTATCCTTGTGTCTAAACTCTTCTCCATGGCTGGACCCCCTAATAATATTCCTTTACGTGCTAAGGGGTATCTAGAGAGTGGGATAGGTTTAATAACTACCCTAACCCTAACGCGTTCCCTAACCCTAACCACTATCCTAACCCTAACATGTACCCTAAACCTAACCCGAACCCTAAACCGAGTCCTAACCCTAACACTAACCCTAACCTATACCCTACGCTGTACCCGAACCCCTCCCCGAATCCGTAACCTAAGCCGTACAATAACCCTAAACCTAAGCCTAACCCTAACCCTAGGCTACCCTTGACTGCTTCTGCCTCCAATAGATTTCCTAAGCACTAGTGTTTGAAGGAACAGCTTAAAAATAGAATCCTAATGTGATTTCTTTATAATGGGTGTGTTCCTTATCTTATCCTAGTGTCTAAACTCTTCTCCATGGCTGGACCCCCAAATAATATTCCTTTACGTGCTAAGGGGTATCTAGAGAGTGGGATAGGTTTACTAACTACCCTAACCCTAACGCGTACCCTAACCCTAACCCCTACCCTAACCCTCACACGTACCCTAATCCTAACCCGTACCCTAAACCGAGCCCTAACCCTAACACTAACCCTAACCCTAACCCTAACGCATACCCTATGCCCTACCCGAACCCTTCCCCGAACCCGTACCCTAAGCCGTACCCTAAGCCTAACCCAAAGCCTAACCCTAACCCTAGGCTACCCTTGACAGCTTCTGCCTCCAATAGATTTCCTAAGCACTAGTGTTTAAAGGAACAGCTGAAAAAGAGAATCCTAATGTGATTTCTTTATAATGGGTGTGTTCCTTATCTTATCCTAGTGTCTAAACTCTTCTCCATGGCTGGACCCCCAAATAATATTCCTTTACGTGATAAGGAGTACCTAGAGAGTGGGATAGGTTTAATAACTACCCTAACCCTAACGCATACCCTAACCCTAACCCCTACCCTAAACCTAACACGTACCCTAATCCTAACCCGTACCCTAAACCGAGCCCTAACCCTAACACTAACCCTAACCCTAACCCTAACCCATACCGTTCGCCGTACCCGCACCCTTCCCCGAACCCGTACCCTAAGCCGTACCCTAAGCCTAACCCTAACCCTAGGCTACCCTTGACTGCTTCTGCCTCCAATAGATTTCCTAAGCACTAGTGTTTTAAGGAACAGCTTAAAAAGAGAATCCTAATGTGATTTCATTATAATGGGTGTGTTCCTTATCTTATCCTAGTGTCTAAACTCTTCTCCATGGCTGGACCCCCAAATAATCTTCCTTTACGTGCTAAGGGGTATCTAGAGAGTGGGATAGGTTTAATAACTACCATAACCCTAACGCGTACCCTAACCCTAACCCCTACCCTAACCGTAACACGTACCCTAATCCTAAGCCGTACCCTAAACCGAGCCCTAACCCTAACACTAACCCTAACCCTAACCCTAACCCATACCCTACGCCGTACCCGAACCTTGCCCCGAACCCGTACCCTAAGCCGTACCCTAAGCCTAACCCTAACCCTAGGCTACCCTTGACTGCTTCTGCCTCCAATAGATTTCCTAAGCACTAGTGTTTTAAGGAACAGCTTAAAAAGAGAATCCTAATGTGATTTCTTTATAATGGGTGTGTTCCTTATCTTATCCTAGTGTCTAAACTCTTCTCCATGGCTGGACCCCCAAATAATATTCCTTTACGTGCTAACGGGTATCTAGAGAGTGGGATAGGTTTAATAACTACCCTAACCCTAACGCGTACCCTAACCCTAACCCCTACCCTTACCCTAACACGTACCCTAATCCTAACCCGTACCCTACCCGAGCCCTAACCCTAACACTAACCCTAACCCTAATCCTAACCCATACCCTACGCCGTACCCGAACCCCTCCCCGAACCCGTACCCTAAGCCGTACCCTAAGCCTAACCCTAAGCCTAACCCTAACCCTAGGCTACCCTTGACTGCTTCTGCCTCCAATAGATTTCCTAAGCACTAGTGTTTTAAGGAACAGCTTAAAAAGAGAATCCTAATGTGATTTCATTATAATGGGTGTGTTCCTTATCTTATCCTAGTGTCTAAACTCTTCTCCATGGCTGGACCCCCAAATAATATTCCTTTACGTGCTAAGGGGTATCTAGAGAGTGGGATAGGTTTACTAACTACCATAACCCTAACGCGTACCCTAACCCTAACCCCTACCCTAACCCTAACACGTATCCTAATCCTAACCCGTATCCTAAACCAAGCCCTAATCCTAACACTAACCCTAACCCTAACCCTAACCCATACCCTACGCCGTACCCGAACCCCTCCCCGAACCCGTACCCTAAGCCGTACCCTAAGCCTAACCCTAACCCTAGGCTACCCTTCACTGCTTCTGCCTCCAATAGATTTTCTAAGCACTAGTGTTTTAAGGAACGGCTTAAAAAGAGAATCCTAATGTGATTTCTTCATAATGGGTGTGTTCCTTATCTTATCCTTGTGTCTAAACTCTTCTCCATGGCTGGACCCCCTAATAATATTCCTTTACGTGCTAAGGGGTATCTAGAGAGTGGGATAGGTTTAATAACTACCCTAACCCTAACGCGTTCCCTAACCCTAACCACTATCCTAACCCTAACATGTACCCTAATCCTAACCCGAACCCTAAACCGAGCCCTAACCCTAACACTAACCCTAACCTATACCCTACGCTGTACCCGAACCCCTCCCCGAATCCGTAACCTAAGCCGTACAATAACCCTAAACCTAAGCCTAACCCTAACCCTAGGCTACCCTTTTCTGCTTCTGCCTCCAATAGATTTCCTAAGCACTAGTGTTTGAAGGAACAGCTTAAAAATAGAATCCTAATGTGATTTCTTTATAATGGGTGTGTTCCTTATCTTATCCTAGTGTCTAAACTCTTCTCCATGGCTGGACCCCCAAATAATATTCCTTTACGTGCTAAGGGGTATCTAGAGAGTGGGGTAGGTTTACTAACTACCCTAACCCTAACGCGTACCCTAACCCTAACCCCTACCCTAACCCTCACACGTACCCTAATCCTAACCCGTACCCTAAACCGAGCCCTAACCCTAACACTAACCCTAACCCTAACCCTAACGCATACCCTATGCCCTACCCGAACCCTTCCCCAAACCCGTACCCTAAGCCGTACCCTAAGCCTAACCCAAAGCCTAACCCTAACCCTAGGCTACCCTTGACAGCTTCTGCCTCCAATAGATTTCCTAAGCACTAGTGTTTAAAGGAACAGCTGAAAAAGAGAATCCTAATGTGATTTCTTTATAATGGGTGTGTTCCTTATCTTATCCTAGTGTCTAAACTCTTCTCCATGGCTGGACCCCCAAATAATATTCCTTTACGTGATAAGGAGTACCTAGAGAGTGGGATAGGTTTAATAACTACCCTAACCCTAACGCGTACCCTAACCCTAACCCCTACCCTAAACGTAACACGTACCCTAATCCTAACCCGTACCCTAAACCGAGCCCTAACCCTAACACTAACCCTAACCCTAACCCTAACACATAACGTACGCCGTACCCGCACCCTTCCCCGAACCCGTACCCTAAGCCGTACCCTAAGCCTAACCCTAACCCTAGGCTACCCTTGACTGCTTCTGCCTCCAATAGATTTCCTAAGCACTAGTGTTTTAAGGAACAGCTTAAAAAGAGAATCCTAATGTGATTTCATTATAATGGGTGTGTTCCTTATCTTATCCTAGTGTCTAAACTCTTCTCCATGGCTGGACCCCCAAATAATCTTCCTTTACGTGCTAAGGGGTATCTAAAGAGTGGGATAGGTTTAATAACTACCATAACCCTAACGCGTACCCTAACCCTAACCCCTACCCTAACCGTAACACGTACCCTAATCCTAAGCCGTACCCTAAACCGAGCCCTAACCCTAACACTAACCCTAACCCTAACCCATACCGTACGCCGTACCCGAACCTCGCCCCGAACCCGTGCCCTAAGCCTAACCCTAAGCCTAACCCTAACCCTAGGCTACCCTTGACTGCTTCTGCCTCCAATAGATTTCCTAAGCACTAGTGTTTTAAGGAACAGCTTAAAAAGAGAATCCTAATGTGATTTCTTTATAATGGGTGTGTTCCTTATCTTATCCTAGTGTCTAAACTCTTCTCCATGGCTGGACCCCCAAATAATATTCCTTTACGTGCTAAGGGGTATCTAGAGAGTGGGATAGGTTTACTAACTACCCTAACCATAACGCGTACCCTAACCCTAACCCCTATCCTAACCCTAACACGTACCCTAATCCTAACCCGTACCCTAAAGCAAGCCCTAACCCTAACACTAACCCTAACCCTAACCCTAACCCATACCCTACGCCGTACCTGAACCCCTCCCCGAACCCCTACCCTAAGCCGTACCCTAACCCTAACCCTAAGCCTAACCCTAACCCTAGGCTACCCTTGACTGCTTCTGCCTCCAATAGATTTCCTAAGCACTAGTGTTTTAAGGAACAGCTTAAAAAGAGAATCCTAATGTGATTTCATTATAATGGGTGTGTTCCTTATCTTATCCTAGTGTCTAAACTCTTCTCCATGGCTGGACCCCCAAATAATATTCCTTTACGTGCTAAGGGGTATCTAGAGAGTGGGATAGGTTTACTAACTACCATAACCCTAACGCGTACCCTAACCCTAACCCCTACCCTAACCCTAACACGTATCCTAATCCTAACCCGTATCCTAAACCAAGCCCTAATCCTAACACTAACCCTAACCCTAACCCTAACCCATACCCTACGCCGTACCCGAACCCCTCCCCGAACCCGTACCCTAAGCCGTACCCTAAGCCTAACCCTAACCCTAGGCTACCCTTGACTGCTTCTGCCTCCAATAGATTTTCTAAGCACTAGTGTTTTAAGGAACGGCTTAAAAAGAGAATCCTAATGTGATTTCTTCATAATGGGTGTGTTCCTTATCTTATCCTTGTGTCTAAACTCTTCTCCATGGCTGGACCCCCTAATAATATTCCTTTACGTGCTAAGGGGTATCTAGAGAGTGGGATAGGTTTAATAACTACCCTAACCCTAACGCGTTCCCTAACCACTATCCTAACCCTAACATGTACCCTAATCCTAACCCGAACCCTAAACCGAGCCCTAACCCTAACACTAACCCTAACCTATACCCTACGCTGTACCCGAACCCCTCCCCGAATCCGTAACCTAAGCCGTACAATAACCCTAAACCTAAGCCTAACCCTAACCCTAGGCTACCCTTGACTGCTTCTGCCTCCAATAGATTTCCTAAGCACTAGTGTTTGAAGGAACAGCTTAAAAATAGAATCCTAATGTGATTTCTTTATAATGGGTGTGTTCCTTATCTTATCCTAGTGTCTAAACTCTTCTCCATGGCTGGACCCCCAAATAATATTCCTTTACGTGCTAAGGGGTATCTAGAGAGTGGGATAGGTTTACTAACTACCCTAACCCTAACGCGTACCCTAACCCTAACCCCTAGCCTAACCCTCACACGTACACTAATCCTAACCCGTACCCTAAACCGAGCCCTAACCCTAACACTAACCCTAACCCTAACCCTAACGCATACCCTATGCCCTACCCGAACCCTTCCCCGAACCCGTACCCTAAGCCGTACCCTAAGCCTAACCCAAAGCCTAACCCTAACCCTAGGCTACCCTTGACAGCTTCTGCCTCCAATAGATTTCCTAAGCACTAGTGTTTAAAGGAACAGCTGAAAAAGAGAATCCTAATGTGATTTCTTTATAATGGGTGTGTTCCTTATCTTATCCTAGTGTCTAAACTCTTCTCCATGGCTGGACCCCCAAATAATATTCCTTTACGTGATAAGGAGTACCTAGAGAGTGGGATAGGTTTAATAACTACCCGAACCCTAACGCGTACCCTAACCCTAACCCCTACCCTAAACCTAACACGTACCCTAATCCTAACCCGTACCCTAAACCGAGCCCTAACCCTAACACTAACCCTAACCCTAACCCTAACCCATACCGTACGCCGTACCCGAACCCTTCCCCGAACCCGTACCCTAAGCCGTACCCTAAGCCTAACCCTAACCCTAGGCTACCCTTGACTGCTTCTGCCTCCAATAGATTTCCTAAGCACTAGTGTTTTAAGGAACAGCTTAAAAAGAGAATCCTAATGTGATTTCATTATAATGGGTGTGTTCCTTATCTTATCCTAGTGTCTAAACTCTTCTCCATGGCTGGACCCCCAAATAATATTCCTTTACGTGCTAAGGGGTATCTAGAGAGTGGGATAGGTTTACTAACTACCATAACCCTAACGCGTACCCTAACCCTAACCCCTACCCTAACCCTAACACGTATCCTAATCCTAACCCGTATCCTAAACCAAGCCCTAATCCTAACACTAACCCTAACCCTAACCCTAACCCATACCCTACGCCGTACCCGAACCCCTCTCCGAACCCGTACCCTAAGCCGTACCCTAAGCCTAACCCTAACCCTAGGCTACCCTTGACTGCTTCTTCCTCCAATAGATTTTCTAAGCACTAGTGTTTTAAGGAACGGCTTAAAAAGAGAATCCTAATGTGATTTCTTCATAATGGGTGTGTTCCTTATCTTATCCTTGTGTCTAAACTCTTCTCCATGGCTGGACCCCCTAATAATATTCCTTTACGTGCTAAGGGGTATCTAGAGAGTGGGATAGGTTGAATAACTACCCTAACCCTAACGCGTTCCCTAACCCTAACCACTATCCTAACCCTAACATGTACCCTAATCCTAACCCGAACCCTAAACCGAGCCCTAACCCTAACACTAACCCTAACCTATACCCTACGCTGTACCCGAACCCCTCCCCGAATCCGTAACCTAAGCCGTACAATAACCCTAAACCTAAGCCTAACCCTAACCCTAGGCTACCCTTGACTGCTTCTGCCTCCAATAGATTTCCTAAGCACTAGTGTTTGAAGGAACAGCTTAAAAATAGAATCCTAATGTGATTTCTTTATAATGGGTGTGTTCCTTATCTTATCCTAGTGTCTAAACTCTTCTCCATGGCTGGACCCCCAAATAATATTCCTTTACGTGCTAAGGGGTATCTAGAGAGTGGGATAGGTTTACTAACTACCCTAACCCTAATGCGTACCCTAACCCTAACCCCTACCCTAACCCTCACACGTACCCTAATCCTAACCCGTACCCTAAACCGAGCCCTAACCCTAACACTAACCCTAACCCTAACCCTAACGCATACCCTATGCCCTACCCGAACCCTTCCCCGAACCCGTACCCTAAGCCGTACCCTAAGCCTAACCCAAAGCCTAACCCTAACCCTAGGCTACCCTTGACAGCTTCTGCCTCCAATAGATTTCCTAAGCACTAGTGTTTAAAGGAACAGCTGAAAAAGAGAATCCTAATGTGATTTCTTTATAATGGGTGTGTTCCTTATCTTATCCTAGTGTCTAAACTCTTCTCCATGGCTGGACCCCCAAATAATATTCCTTTACGTGATAAGGAGTACCTAGAGAGTGGGATAGGTTTAATAACTACCCTAACCCTAACGCGTACCCTAACCCTAACCCCTACCCTAAACCTAACACGTACCCTAATCCTAACCCGTACCCTAAACCGAGCCCTAACCCTAACACTAACCCTAACCCTAACCCTAACCCATACTGTACGCCGTACCCGCACCCTTCCCCGAACCCGTACCCTAAGCCGTACCCTAAGCCTAACCCTAACCCTAGGCTACCCTTGACTGCTTCTGCCTCCAATAGATTTCCTAAGCACTAGTGTTTTAAGGAACAGCTTAAAAAGAGAATCCTAATGTGATTTCATTATAATGGGTGTGTTCCTTATCTTATCCTAGTGTCTAAACTCTTCTCCATGGCTGGACCCCCAAATAATCTTCCTTTACGTGCTAAGGGGTATCTAGAGA
Source organism: Balaenoptera ricei (assembly GCF_028023285.1). Lineage (NCBI taxonomy): Eukaryota > Metazoa > Chordata > Mammalia > Artiodactyla > Balaenopteridae > Balaenoptera > Balaenoptera ricei. The sequence continues at coordinate 102,874 of NW_026777593.1, forward strand.
GTGGGATAGGTTTAATAACTACCATAACCCTAACGCGTACCCTAACCCTAACCCCTACCCTAACCCTAACACGTATCATAATCCTAACCCGTATCCTAAACCAAGCCCTAATCCTAACCCTAACCCTAACCCTAACCCTAACCCATACCCTACGCCGTACCCGAACCCCTCTCCGAACCCGTACCCTAAGCCGTACCCTAAGCCTAACCCTAAGCCTAACCCTAACCCTAGGCTACCCTTGACTGCTTCTGCCTCCAATAGATTTCCTAAGCACTAGTGTTTGAAGGAACAGCTTAAAAAGAGAATCCTAATGTGATTTCTTCATAATGGGTGTGTTCCTTATCTTATCCTTGTGTCTAAACTCTTCTCCATGGCTGGACCCCCTAATAATATTCCTTTACGTGCTAAGGGGTATCTAGAGAGTGGGATAGGTTTAATAACTACCCTAACCCTAACGCGTTCCCTAACCCTACCCACTATCCTAACCCTAACATGTACCCTAATCCTAACCCGAACCCTAAACCGAGCCCTAACCCTAACACTAACCCTAACCCTAACCCTAACGAATACCCTATGCCGTACCCGAACCCCTCCCCGAACCCGTACCCTAAGCCGTACCCTAAGCCTAACCCTAAGCCTAACCCTATCCCTAGGCTACCCTTGACTGCTTCTGCCTCCAATAGATTTCCTAAGCACTAGTGTTTTAAGGAACACCTGAAAAAGAGAATCCTAATGTGATTTCTTTATAATGGGTGTGTTCCTTATCTTATCCTAGTGTCTAAACTCTTCTCCATGACTGGACCCCCAAATAATATTCCTTTACGTGCTAAGGGGTACCTAGAGAGTGGGATAGGTTTAATAACTACCCTAACCCTAACGCGTACCCTAACCCTAACCCCTACCCTAACCGTAACACGTACCCTAATCCTAAGCCGTACCCTAAACCGAGCCCTAACCCTAACACTAACCCTAACCCTAACCCTAACCCATACCGTACGCCGTACCCGAACCTCGCCCCGAACCCGTACCCTAAGCCGTACCCTAAGCCTAACCCTAACCCTAGGCTACCCTTGACTGCTTCTGCCTCCAATAGATTTCCTAAGCACTAGTGTTTTAAGGAACAGCTTAAAAAGAGAATCCTAATGTGATTTCTTTATAATGGGTGTGTTCCTTATCTTATCCTAGTGTCTAAACTCTTCTCCATGGCTGGACCCCCAAATAATATTCCTTTACGTGCTAAGGGGTATCTAGAGAGTGGGATAGGTTTAATAACTACCCTAACCCTAACGCGTACCCTAACCCTAACCCCTACCCTAAACCTAACACGTACCCTAATCCTAACCCGTACCCTAAACCGAGCCCTAACCCTAACACTAACCCTAACCCTAATCCTAACCCATACCCTACGCCGTACCCGAACCCCTCCCCGAACCCGTACCCTAAGCCGTACCCTAAGCCTAACCCTAAGCCTAACCCTAACCCTAGGCTACCCTTGACTGCTTCTGCCTCCAATAGATTTCCTCAGCACTAGTGTTTTAAGGAACAGCTTAAAAAGAGAATCCTAATGTGATTTCTTTATAATGGGTGTGTTCCTTATCTTATCCTAGTGTCTAAACTCTTCTCCATGGCTGGACCCCCAAATAATATTCCTTTACGTGCTAAGGGGTATCTAGAGAGTGGGATAGGTTTACTAACTACCCTAACCATAACGCGTACCCTAACCCTAACCCCTATCCTAACCCTAACACGTACCCTAATCCTAACCCGTACCCTAAAGCAAGCCCTAACCCTAACACTAACCCTAACGCTAACCCTAACCCATACCCTACGCCGTACCCGAACCCCTCCCCGAACCCCTACCCTAAGCCGTACCCTAACCCTAACCCTAAGTCTAACCCTAACCCTAGGCTACCCTTGACTGCTTCTGCCTCCAATAGATTTCCTAAGCACTAGTGAATTAAGGAACAGCTTAAAAAGAGAATCCTAATGTGATTTCATTATAATGGGTGTGTTCCTTATCTTATCCTAGTGTCTAAACTCTTCTCCATGGCTGGACCCCCAAATAATATTCCTTTACGTGCTAAGGGGTATCTAGAGAGTGGGATAGGTTTACTAACTACCATAACCCTAACGCGTACCCTAACCCTAACCCCTACCCTAACCCTAACACGTATCCTAATCCTAACCCGTATCCTAAACCAAGCCCTAATCCTAACACTAACCCTAACCCGAACCCTAACCCATACCCTACGCCGTACCCGAACCCCTCCCCGAACCCGTACCCTAAGCCGTACCCTAAGCCTAACCCTAACCCTAGGCTACCCTTCACTGCTTCTGCCTCCAATAGATTTTCTAAGCACTAGTGTTTTAAGGAACGGCTTAAAAAGAGAATCCTAATGTGATTTCTTCATAATGGGTGTGTTCCTTATCTTATCCTTGTGTCTAAACTCTTCTCCATGGCTGGACCCCCTAATAATATTCCTTTACGTGCTAAGGGGTATCTAGAGAGTGGGATAGGTTTAATAACTACCCTAACCCTAACGCGTTCCCTAACCCTAACCACTATCCTAACCCTAACATGTACCCTAAACCTAACCCGAACCCTAAACCGAGCCCTAACCCTAACACTAACCCTAACCTATACCCTACGCTGTACCCGAACCCCTCCCCGAATCCGTAACCTAAGCCGTACAATAACCCTAAACCTAAGCCTAACCCTAACCCTAGGCTACCCTTTTCTGCTTCTGCCTCCAATAGATTTCCTAAGCACTAGTGTTTGAAGGAACAGCTTAAAAATAGAATCCTAATGTGATTTCTTTATAATGGGTGTGTTCCTTATCTTATCCTAGTGTCTAAACTCTTCTCCATGGCTGGACCCCCAAATAATATTCCTTTACGTGCTAAGGGGTATCTAGAGAGTGGGATAGGTTTACTAACTACCCTAACCCTAACGCGTAGCCTAACCCTAACCCCTACCCTAACCCTCACACGTACCCTAATCCTAACCCGTACCCTAAACCGAGCCCTAACCCTAACACTAACCCTAACCCTAACCCTAACGCATACCCTATGCCCTACCCGAACCCTTCCCCAAACCCGTACCCTAAGCCGTACCCTAAGCCTAACCCAAAGCCTAACCCTAACCCTAGGCTACCCTTGACAGCTTCTGCCTCCAATAGATTTCCTAAGCACTAGTGTTTAAAGGAACAGCTGAAAAAGAGAATCCTAATGTGATTTCTTTATAATGGGTGTGTTCCTTATCTTATCCTAGTGTCTAAACTCTTCTCCATGGCTGGACCCCCAAATAATATTCCTTTACGTGATAAGGAGTACCTAGAGAGTGGGATAGGTTTAATAACTACCCTAACCCTAACGCGTACCCTAACCCTAACCCCTACCCTAAACGTAACACGTACCCTAATCCTAACCCGTACCCTAAACCGAGCCCTAACCCTAACACTAACCCTAACCCTAACCCTAACACATACCGTACGCCGTACCCGCACCCTTCCCCGAACCCGTACCCTAAGCCGTACCCTAAGCCTAACCCTAACCCTAGGCTACCCTTGACTGCTTCTGCCTCCAATAGATTTCCTAAGCACTAGTGTTTTAAGGAACAGCTTAAAAAGAGAATCCTAATGTGATTTCATTATAATGGGTGTGTTCCTTATCTTATCCTAGTGTCTAAACTCTTCTCCATGGCTGGACCCCCAAATAATCTTCCTTTACGTGCTAAGGGGTATCTAAAGAGTGGGATAGGTTTAATAACTACCATAACCCTAACGCGTACCCTAACCCTAACCCCTACCCTAACCGTAACACGTACCCTAATCCTAAGCCGTACCCTAAACCGAGCCCTAACCCTAACACTAACCCTAACCCTAACCCTAACCCATACCGTACGCCGTACCCGAACCTCGCCCCGAACCCGTGCCCTAAGCCTAACCCTAAGCCTAACCCTAACCCTAGGCTACCCTTGACTGCTTCTGCCTCCAATAGATTTCCTAAGCACTAGTGTTTTAAGGAACAGCTTAAAAAGAGAATCCTAATGTGATTTCTTTATAATGGGTGTGTTCCTTATCTTATCCTAGTGTCTAAACTCTTCTCCATGGCTGGACCCCCAAATAATATTCCTTTACGTGCTAAGGGGTATCTAGAGAGTGGGATAGGTTTACTAACTACCCTAACCATAACGCGTACCCTAACCCTAACCCCTATCCTAACCCTAACACGTACCCTAATCCTAACCCGTACCCTAAAGCAAGCCCTAACCCTAACACTAACCCTAACCCTAACCCTAACCCATACCCTACGCCGTACCTGAACCCCTCCCCGAACCCCTACCCTAAGCCGTACCCTAACCCTAACCCTAAGCCTAACCCTAACCCTAGGCTACCCTTGACTGCTTCTGCCTCCAATAGATTTCCTAAGCACTAGTGTTTTAAGGAACAGCTTAAAAAGAGAATCCTAATGTGATTTCATTATAATGGGTGTGTTCCTTATCTTATCCTAGTGTCTAAACTCTTCTCCATGGCTGGACCCCGAAATAATATTCCTTTACGTGCTAAGGGGTATCTAGAGAGTGGGATAGGTTTACTAACTACCATAACCCTAACGCGTACCCTAACCCTAACCCCTACCCTAACCCTAACACGTATCCTAATCCTAACCCGTATCCTAAACCAAGCCCTAATCCTAACACTAACCCTAACCCTAACCCTAACCCATACCCTACGCCGTACCCGAACCCCTCCCCGAACCCGTACCCTAAGCCGTACCCTAAGCCTAACCCTAACCCTAGGCTACCCTTCACTGCTTCTGCCTCCAATAGATTTTCTAAGCACTAGTGTTTTAAGGAACGGCTTAAAAAGAGAATCCTAATGTGATTTCTTCATAATGGGTGTGTTCCTTATCTTATCCTTGTGTCTAAACTCTTCTCCATGGCTGGACCCCCTAATAATATTCCTTTACGTGCTAAGGGGTATCTAGAGAGTGGGATAGGTTTAATAACTACCCTAACCCTAACGCGTTCCCTAACCCTAACCACTATCCTAACCCTAACATGTACCCTAATCCTAACCCGAACCCTAAACCGAGCCCTAACCCTAACACTAACCCTAACCTATACCCTACGCTGTACCCGAACCCCTCCCCGAATCCGTAACCTAAGCCGTACAATAACCCTAAACCTAAGCCTAACCCTAACCCTAGGCTACCCTTGACTTCTTCTGCCTCCAATAGATTTCCTAAGCACTAGTGTTTGAAGGAACAGCTTAAAAATAGAATCCTAATGTGATTTCTTTATAATGGGTGTGTTCCTTTTCTTATCCTAGTGTCTAAACTCTTCTCCATGGCTGGACCCCCAAATAATATTCCTTTACGTGCTAAGGGGTATCTAGAGAGTGGGATAGGTTTACTAACTACCCTAACCCTAACGCGTACCCTAACCCTAACCCCTACCCTAACCCTCACACGTACCCTAATCCTAACCCGTACCCTAAACCGAGCCCTAACCCTAACACTAACCCTAACCCTAACCCTAACGCATACCCTATGCCCTACCCGAACCCTTCCCCGAACCCGTACCCTAAGCCGTACCCTAAGCCTAACCCAAAGCCTAACCCTAACCCTAGGCTACCCTTGACAGCTTCTGCCTCCAATAGATTTCCTAAGCACTAGTGTTTAAAGGAACAGCTGAAAAAGAGAATCCTAATGTGATTTCTTTATAATGGGTGTGTTCCTTATCTTATCCTAGTGTCTAAACTCTTCTCCATGGCTGGACCCCCAAATAATATTCCTTTACGTGATAAGGAGTACCTAGAGAGTGGGATAGGTTTAATAACTACCCGAACCCTAACGCGTACCCTAACCCTAACCCCTACCCTAAACCTAACACGTACCCTAATCCTAACCCGTACCCTAAACCGAGCCCTAACCCTAACACTAACCCTAACCCTAACCCTAACCCATACCGTACGCCGTACCCGCACCCTTCCCCGAACCCGTACCCTAAGCCGTACCCTAAGCCTAACCCTATCCCTAGGCTACCCTTGACTGCTTCTGCCTCCAATAGATTTTCTAAGCACTAGTGTTTTAAGGAACGGCTTAAAAAGAGAATCCTAATGTGATTTCTTCATAATGGGTGTGTTCCTTATCTTATCCTTGTGTCTAAACTCTTCTCCATGGCTGGACCCCCTAATAATATTCCTTTACGTGCTAAGGGGTATCTAGAGAGTGGGATAGGTTTAATAACTACCCTAACCCTAACGCGTTCCCTAACCCTAACCACTATCCTAACCCTAACATGTACCCTAAACCTAACCCGAACCCTAAACCGAGCCCTAACCCTAACACTAACCCTAACCTATACCCTACGCTGTACCCGAACCCCTCCCCGAATCCGTAACCTAAGCCGTACAATAACCCTAAACCTAAGCCTAACCCTAACCCTAGGCTACCCTTGACTGCTTCTGCCTCCAATAGATTTCCTAAGCACTAGTGTTTGAAGGAACAGCTTAAAAATAGAATCCTAATGTGATTTCTTTATAATGGGTGTGTTCCTTATCTTATCCTAGTGTCTAAACTCTTCTCCATGGCTGGACCCCCAAATAATATTCCTTTACGTGCTAAGGGGTATCTAGAGAGTGGGATAGGTTTACTAACTACCCTAACCCTAACGCGTACCCTAACCCAAACCCCTACCCTAACCCTCACACGTACCCTAATCCTAACCCGTACCCTAAACCGAGCCCTAACCCTAACACTAACCCTAACCCTAACCCTAACGCATACCCTATGCCCTACCCGAACCCTTCCCCGAACCCGTACCCTAAGCCGTACCCTAAGCCTAACCCAAAGCCTAACCCTAACCCTAGGCTACCCTTGATAGCTTCTGCCTCCAATAGATTTCCTAAGCACTAGTGTTTAAAGGAACAGCTGAAAAAGAGAATCCTAATGTGATTTCTTTATAATGGGTGTGTTCCTTATCTTATCCTAGTGTCTAAACTCTTCTCCATGGCTGGACCCCCAAATAATATTCCTTTACGTGATAAGGAGTACCTAGAGAGTGGGATAGGTTTAATAACTACCCTAACCCTAACGCGTACCCTAACCCTAACCCCTACCCTAAACCTAACACGTACCCTAATCCTAACCCGTACCCTAAACCGAGCCCTAACCCTAACACTAACCCTAACCCTAACCCATACCGTTCGCCGTACCCGCACCCTTCCCCGAACCCGTACCCTAAGCCGTACCCTAAGCCTAACCCTAACCCTAGGCTACCCTTGACTGCTTCTGCCTCCAATAGATTTCCTAAGCACTAGTGTTTTAAGGAACAGCTTAAAAAGAGAATCCTAATGTGATTTCATTATAATGGGTGTGTTCCTTATCTTATCCTAGTGTCTAAACTCTTCTCCATGGCTGGACCCCCAAATAATCTTCCTTTACGTGCTAAGGGGTATCTAGAGAGTGGGATAGGTTTAATAACTACCATAACCCTAACGCGTACCCTAACCCTAACCCCTACCCTAACCGTAACACGTACCCTAATCCTAAGCCGTACCCTAAACCGAGCCCTAACCCTAACACTAACCCTAACCCTAACCCTAACCCATACCCTACGCCGTACCCGAACCTTGCCCCGAACCCGTACCCTAAGCCGTACCCTAAGCCTAACCCTAAGCCTAACCCTAACCCTAGGCTACCCTTGACTGCTTCTGCCTCCAATAGATTTCCTAAGCACTAGTGTTTTAAGGAACAGCTTAAAAAGAGAATCCTAATGTGATTTCTTTATAATGGGTGTGTTCCTTATCTTATCCTAGTGTCTAAACTCTTCTCCATGGCTGGACCCCCAAATAATATTCCTTTACGTGCTAACGGGTATCTAGAGAGTGGGATAGGTTTAATAACTACCCTAACCCTAACGCGTACCCTAACCCTAACCCCTATCCTTACCCTAACACGTACCCTAATCCTAACCCGTACCCTACCCGAGCCCTAACCCTAACACTAACCCTAACCCTAATCCTAACCCATACCCTACGCCGTACCCGAACCCCTCCCCGAACCCGTACCCTAAGCCGTACCCTAAGCCTAACCCTAAGCCTAACCCTAACCCTAGGCTACCCTTGACTGCTTCTGCCTCCAATAGATTTCCTAAGCACTAGTGTTTTAAGGAACAGCTTAAAAAGAGAATCCTAATGTGATTTCATTATAATGGGTGTGTTCCTTATCTTATCCTAGTGTCTAAACTCTTCTCCATGGCTGGACCCCCAAATAATATTCCTTTACGTGCTAAGGGGTATCTAGAGAGTGGGATAGGTTTACTAACTACCATAACCCTAACGCGTACCCTAACCCTAACCCCTACCCTAACCCTAACACGTATCCTAATCCTAACCCGTATCCTAAACCAAGCCCTAATCCTAACACTAACCCTAACCCTAACCCTAACCCATACCCTACGCCGTACCCGAACCCCTCCCCGAACCCGTACCCTAAGCCGTACCCTAAGCCTAACCCTAACCCTAGGCTACCCTTCACTGCTTCTGCCTCCAATAGATTTTCTAAGCACTAGTGTTTTAAGGAACGGCTTAAAAAGAGAATCCTAATGTGATTTCTTCATAATGGGTGTGTTCCTTATCTTATCCTTGTGTCTAAACTCTTCTCCATGGCTGGACCCCCTAATAATATTCCTTTACGTGCTAAGGGGTATCTAGAGAGTGGGATAGGTTTAATAACTACCCTAACCCTAACGCGTTCCCTAACCCTAACCACTATCCTAACCCTAACATGTACCCTAATCCTAACCCGAACCCTAAACCGAGCCCTAACCCTAACACTAACCCTAACCTATACCCTACGCTGTACCCGAACCCCTCCCCGAATCCGTAACCTAAGCCGTACAATAACCCTAAACCTAAGCCTAACCCTAACCCTAGGCTACCCTTTTCTGCTTCTGCCTCCAATAGATTTCCTAAGCACTAGTGTTTGAAGGAACAGCTTAAAAATAGAATCCTAATGTGATTTCTTTATAATGGGTGTGTTCCTTATCTTATCCTAGTGTCTAAACTCTTCTCCATGGCTGGACCCCCAAATAATATTCCTTTACGTGCTAAGGGGTATCTAGAGAGTGGGATAGGTTTACTAACTACCCTAACCCTAACGCGTACCCTAACCCTAACCCCTACCCTAACCCTCACACGTACCCTAATCCTAACCCGTACCCTAAACCGAGCCCTAACCCTAACACTAACCCTAACCCTAACCCTAACGCATACCCTATGCCCTACCCGAACCCTTCCCCAAACCCGTACCCTAAGCCGTACCCTAAGCCTAACCCAAAGCCTAACCCTAACCCTAGGCTACCCTTGACAGCTTCTGCCTCCAATAGATTTCCTAAGCACTAGTGTTTAAAGGAACAGCTGAAAAAGAGAATCCTAATGTGATTTCTTTATAATGGGTGTGTTCCTTATCTTATCCTAGTGTCTAAACTCTTCTCCATGGCTGGACCCCCAAATAATATTCCTTTACGTGATAAGGAGTACCTAGAGAGTGGGATAGGTTTAATAACTACCCTAACCCTAACGCGTACCCTAACCCTAACCCCTACCCTAAACGTAACACGTACCCTAATCCTAACCCGTACCCTAAACCGAGCCCTAACCCTAACACTAACCCTAACCCTAACCCTAACACATACCGTACGCCGTACCCGCACCCTTCCCCGAACCCGTACCCTAAGCCGTACCCTAAGCCTAACCCTAACCCTAGGCTACCCTTGACTGCTTCTGCCTCCAATAGATTTCCTAAGCACTAGTGTTTTAAGGAACAGCTTAAAAAGAGAATCCTAATGTGATTTCATTATAATGGGTGTGTTCCTTATCTTATCCTAGTGTCTAAACTCTTCTCCATGGCTGGACCCCCAAATAATCTTCCTTTACGTGCTAAGGGGTATCTAAAGAGTGGGATAGGTTTAATAACTACCATAACCCTAACGCGTACCCTAACCCTAACCCCTACCCTAACCGTAACACGTACCCTAATCCTAAGCCGTACCCTAAACCGAGCCCTAACCCTAACACTAACCCTAACCCTAACCCTAACCCATACCGTACGCCGTACCCGAACCTCGCCCCGAACCCGTGCCCTAAGCCTAACCCTAAGCCTAACCCTAACCCTAGGCTACCCTTGACTGCTTCTGCCTCCAATAGATTTCCTAAGCACTAGTGTTTTAAGGAACAGCTTAAAAAGAGAATCCTAATGTGATTTCTTTATAATGGGTGTGTTCCTTATCTTATCCTAGTGTCTAAACTCTTCTCCATGGCTGGACCCCCAAATAATATTCCTTTACGTGCTAAGGGGTATCTAGAGAGTGGGATAGGTTTACTAACTACCCTAACCATAACGCGTACCCTAACCCTAACCCCTATCCTAACCCTAACACGTACCCTAATCCTAACCCGTACCCTAAAGCAAGCCCTAACCCTAACACTAACCCTAACCCTAACCCTAACCCATACCCTACGCCGTACCTGAACCCCTCCCCGAACCCCTACCCTAAGCCGTACCCTAACCCTAACCCTAAGCCTAACCCTAACCCTAGGCTACCCTTGACTGCTTCTGCCTCCAATAGATTTCCTAAGCACTAGTGTTTTAAGGAACAGCTTAAAAAGAGAATCCTAATGTGATTTCATTATAATGGGTGTGTTCCTTATCTTATCCTAGTGTCTAAACTCTTCTCCATGGCTGGACCCCCAAATAATATTCCTTTACGTGCTAAGGGGTATCTAGAGAGTGGGATAGGTTTACTAACTACCATAACCCTAACGCGTACCCTAACCCTAACCCCTACCCTAACCCTAACACGTATCCTAATCCTAACCCGTATCCTAAACCAAGCCCTAATCCTAACACTAACCCTAACCCTAACCCTAACCCATACCCTACGCCGTACCCGAACCCCTCCCCGAACCCGTACCCTAAGCCGTACCCTAAGCCTAACCCTAACCCTAGGCTACCCTTGACTGCTTCTGCCTCCAATAGATTTTCTAAGCACTAGTGTTTTAAGGAACGGCTTAAAAAGAGAATCCTAATGTGATTTCTTCATAATGGGTGTGTTCCTTATCTTATCCTTGTGTCTAAACTCTTCTCCATGGCTGGACCCCCTAATAATATTCCTTTACGTGCTAAGGGGTATCTAGAGAGTGGGATAGGTTTAATAACTACCCTAACCCTAACGCGTTCCCTAACCCTAACCACTATCCTAACCCTAACATGTACCCTAATCCTAACCCGAACCCTAAACCGAGCCCTAACCCTAACACTAACCCTAACCTATACCCTACGCTGTACCCGAACCCCTCCCCGAATCCGTAACCTAAGCCGTACAATAACCCTAAACCTAAGCCTAACCCTAACCCTAGGCTACCCTTGACTGCTTCTGCCTCCAATAGATTTCCTAAGCACTAGTGTTTGAAGGAACAGCTTAAAAATAGAATCCTAATGTGATTTCTTTATAATGGGTGTGTTCCTTATCTTATCCTAGTGTCTAAACTCTTCTCCATGGCTGGACCCCCAAATAATATTCCTTTACGTGCTAAGGGGTATCTAGAGAGTGGGATAGGTTTACTAACTACCCTAACCCTAACGCGTACCCTAACCCTAACCCCTAGCCTAACCCTCACACGTACACTAATCCTAACCCGTACCCTAAACCGAGCCCTAACCCTAACACTAACCCTAACCCTAACCCTAACGCATACCCTATGCCCTACCCGAACCCTTCCCCGAACCCGTACCCTAAGCCGTACCCTAAGCCTAACCCAAAGCCTAACCCTAACCCTAGGCTACCCTTGACAGCTTCTGCCTCCAATAGATTTCCTAAGCACTAGTGTTTAAAGGAACAGCTGAAAAAGAGAATCCTAATGTGATTTCTTTATAATGGGTGTGTTCCTTATCTTATCCTAGTGTCTAAACTCTTCTCCATGGCTGGACCCCCAAATAATATTCCTTTACGTGATAAGGAGTACCTAGAGAGTGGGATAGGTTTAATAACTACCCTAACCCTAACGCGTACCCTAACCCTAACCCCTACCCTAAACCTAACACGTACCCTAATCCTAACCCGTACCCTAAACCGAGCCCTAACCCTAACACTAACCCTAACCCTAACCCATACCGTTCGCCGTACCCGCACCCTTCCCCGAACCCGTACCCTAAGCCGTACCCTAAGCCTAACCCTAACCCTAGGCTACCCTTGACTGCTTCTGCCTCCAATAGATTTCCTAAGCACTAGTGTTTTAAGGAACAGCTTAAAAAGAGAATCCTAATGTGATTTCATTATAATGGGTGTGTTCCTTATCTTATCCTAGTGTCTAAACTCTTCTCCATGGCTGGACCCCCAAATAATCTTCCTTTACGTGCTAAGGGGTATCTAGAGAGTGGGATAGGTTTAATAACTACCATAACCCTAACGCGTACCCTAACCCTAACCCCTACCCTAACCGTAACACGTACCCTAATCCTAAGCCGTACCCTAAACCGAGCCCTAACCCTAACACTAACCCTAACCCTAACCCTAACCCATACCCTACGCCGTACCCGAACCTTGCCCCGAACCCGTACCCTAAGCCGTACCCTAAGCCTAACCCTAAGCCTAACCCTAACCCTAGGCTACCCTTGACTGCTTCTGCCTCCAATAGATTTCCTAAGCACTAGTGTTTTAAGGAACAGCTTAAAAAGAGAATCCTAATGTGATTTCTTTATAATGGGTGTGTTCCTTATCTTATCCTAGTGTCTAAACTCTTCTCCATGGCTGGACCCCCAAATAATATTCCTTTACGTGCTAACGGGTATCTAGAGAGTGGGATAGGTTTAATAACTACCCTAACCCTAACGCGTACCCTAACCCTAACCCCTATCCTTACCCTAACACGTACCCTAATCCTAACCCGTACCCTACCCGAGCCCTAACCCTAACACTAACCCTAACCCTAATCCTAACCCATACCCTACGCCGTACCCGAACCCCTCCCCGAACCCGTACCCTAAGCCGTACCCTAAGCCTAACCCTAAGCCTAACCCTAACCCTAGGCTACCCTTGACTGCTTCTGCCTCCAATAGATTTCCTAAGCACTAGTGTTTTAAGGAACAGCTTAAAAAGAGAATCCTAATGTGATTTCATTATAATGGGTGTGTTCCTTATCTTATCCTAGTGTCTAAACTCTTCTCCATGGCTGGACCCCCAAATAATATTCCTTTACGTGCTAAGGGGTATCTAGAGAGTGGGATAGGTTTACTAACTACCATAACCCTAACGCGTACCCTAACCCTAACCCCTACCCTAACCCTAACACGTATCCTAATCCTAACCCGTATCCTAAACCAAGCCCTAATCCTAACACTAACCCTAACCCTAACCCTAACCCATACCCTACGCCGTACCCGAACCCCTCCCCGAACCCGTACCCTAAGCCGTACCCTAAGCCTAACCCTAACCCTAGGCTACCCTTCACTGCTTCTGCCTCCAATAGATTTTCTAAGCACTAGTGTTTTAAGGAACGGCTTAAAAAGAGAATCCTAATGTGATTTCTTCATAATGGGTGTGTTCCTTATCTTATCCTTGTGTCTAAACTCTTCTCCATGGCTGGACCCCCTAATAATATTCCTTTACGTGCTAAGGGGTATCTAGAGAGTGGGATAGGTTTAATAACTACCCTAACCCTAACGCGTTCCCTAACCCTAACCACTATCCTAACCCTAACATGTACCCTAATCCTAACCCGAACCCTAAACCGAGCCCTAACCCTAACACTAACCCTAACCTATACCCTACGCTGTACCCGAACCCCTCCCCGAATCCGTAACCTAAGCCGTACAATAACCCTAAACCTAAGCCTAACCCTAACCCTAGGCTACCCTTTTCTGCTTCTGCCTCCAATAGATTTCCTAAGCACTAGTGTTTGAAGGAACAGCTTAAAAATAGAATCCTAATGTGATTTCTTTATAATGGGTGTGTTCCTTATCTTATCCTAGTGTCTAAACTCTTCTCCATGGCTGGACCCCCAAATAATATTCCTTTACGTGCTAAGGGGTATCTAGAGAGTGGGATAGGTTTACTAACTACCCTAACCCTAACGCGTACCCTAACCCTAACCCCTACCCTAACCCTCACACGTACCCTAATCCTAACCCGTACCCTAAACCGAGCCCTAACCCTAACACTAACCCTAACCCTAACCCTAACGCATACCCTATGCCCTACCCGAACCCTTCCCCAAACCCGTACCCTAAGCCGTACCCTAAGCCTAACCCAAAGCCTAACCCTAACCCTAGGCTACCCTTGACAGCTTCTGCCTCCAATAGATTTCCTAAGCACTAGTGTTTAAAGGAACAGCTGAAAAAGAGAATCCTAATGTGATTTCTTTATAATGGGTGTGTTCCTTATCTTATCCTAGTGTCTAAACTCTTCTCCATGGCTGGACCCCCAAATAATATTCCTTTACGTGATAAGGAGTACCTAGAGAGTGGGATAGGTTTAATAACTACCCTAACCCTAACGCGTACCCTAACCCTAACCCCTACCCTAAACGTAACACGTACCCTAATCCTAACCCGTACCCTAAACCGAGCCCTAACCCTAACACTAACCCTAACCCTAACCCTAACACATACCGTACGCCGTACCCGCACCCTTCCCCGAACCCGTACCCTAAGCCGTACCCTAAGCCTAACCCTAACCCTAGGCTACCCTTGACTGCTTCTGCCTCCAATAGATTTCCTAAGCACTAGTGTTTTAAGGAACAGCTTAAAAAGAGAATCCTAATGTGATTTCATTATAATGGGTGTGTTCCTTATCTTATCCTAGTGTCTAAACTCTTCTCCATGGCTGGACCCCCAAATAATCTTCCTTTACGTGCTAAGGGGTATCTAAAGAGTGGGATAGGTTTAATAACTACCATAACCCTAACGCGTACCCTAACCCTAACCCCTACCCTAACCGTAACACGTACCCTAATCCTAAGCCGTACCCTAAACCGAGCCCTAACCCTAACACTAACCCTAACCCTAACCCTAACCCATACCGTACGCCGTACCCGAACCTCGCCCCGAACCCGTGCCCTAAGCCTAACCCTAAGCCTAACCCTAACCCTAGGCTACCCTTGACTGCTTCTGCCTCCAATAGATTTCCTAAGCACTAGTGTTTTAAGGAACAGCTTAAAAAGAGAATCCTAATGTGATTTCTTTATAATGGGTGTGTTCCTTATCTTATCCTAGTGTCTAAACTCTTCTCCATGGCTGGACCCCCAAATAATATTCCTTTACGTGCTAAGGGGTATCTAGAGAGTGGGATAGGTTTACTAACTACCCTAACCATAACGCGTACCCTAACCCTAACCCCTATCCTAACCCTAACACGTACCCTAATCCTAACCCGTACCCTAAAGCAAGCCCTAACCCTAACACTAACCCTAACCCTAACCCTAACCCATACCCTACGCCGTACCTGAACCCCTCCCCGAACCCCTACCCTAAGCCGTACCCTAACCCTAACCCTAAGCCTAACCCTAACCCTAGGCTACCCTTGACTGCTTCTGCCTCCAATAGATTTCCTAAGCACTAGTGTTTTAAGGAACAGCTTAAAAAGAGAATCCTAATGTGATTTCATTATAATGGGTGTGTTCCTTATCTTATCCTAGTGTCTAAACTCTTCTCCATGGCTGGACCCCCAAATAATATTCCTTTACGTGCTAAGGGGTATCTAGAGAGTGGGATAGGTTTACTAACTACCATAACCCTAACGCGTACCCTAACCCTAACCCCTACCCTAACCCTAACACGTATCCTAATCCTAACCCGTATCCTAAACCAAGCCCTAATCCTAACACTAACCCTAACCCTAACCCTAACCCATACCCTACGCCGTACCCGAACCCCTCCCCGAACCCGTACCCTAAGCCGTACCCTAAGCCTAACCCTAACCCTAGGCTACCCTTGACTGCTTCTGCCTCCAATAGATTTTCTAAGCACTAGTGTTTTAAGGAACGGCTTAAAAAGAGAATCCTAATGTGATTTCTTCATAATGGGTGTGTTCCTTATCTTATCCTTGTGTCTAAACTCTTCTCCATGGCTGGACCCCCTAATAATATTCCTTTACGTGCTAAGGGGTATCTAGAGAGTGGGATAGGTTTAATAACTACCCTAACCCTAACGCGTTCCCTAACCCTAACCACTATCCTAACCCTAACATGTACCCTAATCCTAACCCGAACCCTAAACCGAGCCCTAACCCTAACACTAACCCTAACCTATACCCTACGCTGTACCCGAACCCCTCCCCGAATCCGTAACCTAAGCCGTACAATAACCCTAAACCTAAGCCTAACCCTAACCCTAGGCTACCCTTGACTGCTTCTGCCTCCAATAGATTTCCTAAGCACTAGTGTTTGAAGGAACAGCTTAAAAATAGAATCCTAATGTGATTTCTTTATAATGGGTGTGTTCCTTATCTTATCCTAGTGTCTAAACTCTTCTCCATGGCTGGACCCCCAAATAATATTCCTTTACGTGCTAAGGGGTATCTAGAGAGTGGGATAGGTTTACTAACTACCCTAACCCTAACGCGTACCCTAACCCTAACCCCTAGCCTAACCCTCACACGTACACTAATCCTAACCCGTACCCTAAACCGAGCCCTAACCCTAACACTAACCCTAACCCTAACCCTAACGCATACCCTATGCCCTACCCGAACCCTTCCCCGAACCCGTACCCTAAGCCGTACCCTAAGCCTAACCCAAAGCCTAACCCTAACCCTAGGCTACCCTTGACAGCTTCTGCCTCCAATAGATTTCCTAAGCACTAGTGTTTAAAGGAACAGCTGAAAAAGAGAATCCTAATGTGATTTCTTTATAATGGGTGTGTTCCTTATCTTATCCTAGTGTCTAAACTCTTCTCCATGGCTGGACCCCCAAATAATATTCCTTTACGTGATAAGGAGTACCTAGAGAGTGGGATAGGTTTAATAACTACCCGAACCCTAACGCGTACCCTAACCCTAACCCCTACCCTAAACCTAACACGTACCCTAATCCTAACCCGTACCCTAAACCGAGCCCTAACCCTAACACTAACCCTAACCCTAACCCTAACCCATACCGTACGCCGTACCCGAACCCTTCCCCGAACCCGTACCCTAAGCCGTACCCTAAGCCTAACCCTAACCCTAGGCTACCCTTGACTGCTTCTGCCTCCAATAGATTTCCTAAGCACTAGTGTTTTAAGGAACAGCTTAAAAAGAGAATCCTAATGTGATTTCATTATAATGGGTGTGTTCCTTATCTTATCCTAGTGTCTAAACTCTTCTCCATGGCTGGACCCCCAAATAATATTCCTTTACGTGCTAAGGGGTATCTAGAGAGTGGGATAGGTTTACTAACTACCATAACCCTAACGCGTACCCTAACCCTAACCCCTACCCTAACCCTAACACGTATCCTAATCCTAACCCGTATCCTAAACCAAGCCCTAATCCTAACACTAACCCTAACCCTAACCCTAACCCATACCCTACGCCGTACCCGAACCCCTCTCCGAACCCGTACCCTAAGCCGTACCCTAAGCCTAACCCTAACCCTAGGCTACCCTTGACTGCTTCTTCCTCCAATAGATTTTCTAAGCACTAGTGTTTTAAGGAACGGCTTAAAAAGAGAATCCTAATGTGATTTCTTCATAATGGGTGTGTTCCTTATCTTATCCTTGTGTCTAAACTCTTCTCCATGGCTGGACCCCCTAATAATATTCCTTTACGTGCTAAGGGGTATCTAGAGAGTGGGATAGGTTTAATAACTACCCTAACCCTAACGCGTTCCCTAACCCTAACCACTATCCTAACCCTAACATGTACCCTAATCCTAACCCGAACCCTAAACCGAGCCCTAACCCTAACACTAACCCTAACCTATACCCTACGCTGTACCCGAACCCCTCCCCGAATCCGTAACCTAAGCCGTACAATAACCCTAAACCTAAGCCTAACCCTAACCCTAGGCTACCCTTGACTGCTTCTGCCTCCAATAGATTTCCTAAGCACTAGTGTTTGAAGGAACAGCTTAAAAATAGAATCCTAATGTGATTTCTTTATAATGGGTGTGTTCCTTATCTTATCCTAGTGTCTAAACTCTTCTCCATGGCTGGACCCCCAAATAATATTCCTTTACGTGCTAAGGGGTATCTAGAGAGTGGGATAGGTTTACTAACTACCCTAACCCTAACGCGTACCCTAACCCTAACCCCTACCCTAACCCTCACACGTACCCTAATCCTAACCCGTACCCTAAACCGAGCCCTAACCCTAACACTAACCCTAACCCTAACCCTAACGCATACCCTATGCCCTACCCGAACCCTTCCCCGAACCCGTACCCTAAGCCGTACCCTAAGCCTAACCCAAAGCCTAACCCTAACCCTAGGCTACCCTTGACAGCTTCTGCCTCCAATAGATTTCCTAAGCACTAGTGTTTAAAGGAACAGCTGAAAAAGAGAATCCTAATGTGATTTCTTTATAATGGGTGTGTTCCTTATCTTATCCTAGTGTCTAAACTCTTCTCCATGGCTGGACCCCCAAATAATATTCCTTTACGTGATAAGGAGTACCTAGAGAGTGGGATAGGTTTAATAACTACCCTAACCCTAACGCGTACCCTAACCCTAACCCCTACCCTAAACCTAACACGTACCCTAATCCTAACCCGTACCCTAAACCGAGCCCTAACCCTAACACTAACCCTAACCCTAACCCTAACCCATACTGTACGCCGTACCCGCACCCTTCCCCGAACCCGTACCCTAAGCCGTACCCTAAGCCTAACCCTAACCCTAGGCTACCCTTGACTGCTTCTGCCTCCAATAGATTTCCTAAGCACTAGTGTTTTAAGGAACAGCTTAAAAAGAGAATCCTAATGTGATTTCATTATAATGGGTGTGTTCCTTATCTTATCCTAGTGTCTAAACTCTTCTCCATGGCTGGACCCCCAAATAATCTTCCTTTACGTGCTAAGGGGTATCTAGAGAGTGGGATAGGTTTAATAACTACCATAACCCTAACGCGTACCCTAACCCTAACCCCTACCCTAACCCTAACACGTATCATAATCCTAACCCGTATCCTAAACCAAGCCCTAATCCTAACCCTAACCCTAACCCTAACCCTAACCCATACCCTACGCCGTACCCGAACCCCTCTCCGAACCCGTACCCTAAGCCGTACCCTAAGCCTAACCCTAAGCCTAACCCTAACCCTAGGCTACCCTTGACTGCTTCTGCCTCCAATAGATTTCCTAAGCACTAGTGTTTGAAGGAACAGCTTAAAAAGAGAATCCTAATGTGATTTCTTCATAATGGGTGTGTTCCTTATCTTATCCTTGTGTCTAAACTCTTCTCCATGGCTGGACCCCCTAATAATATTCCTTTACGTGCTAAGGGGTATCTAGAGAGTGGGATAGGTTTAATAACTACCCTAACCCTAACGCGTTCCCTAACCCTAACCACTATCCTAACCCTAACATGTACCCTAATCCTAACCCGAACCCTAAACCGAGCCCTAACCCTAACACTAACCCTAACCCTAACCCTAACGAATACCCTATGCCGTACCCGAACCCCTCCCCGAACCCGTACCCTAAGCCGTACCCTAAGCCTAACCCTAAGCCTAACCCTATCCCTAGGCTACCCTTGACTGCTTCTGCCTCCAATAGATTTCCTAAGCACTAGTGTTTTAAGGAACACCTGAAAAAGAGAATCCTAATGTGATTTCTTTATAATGGGTGTGTTCCTTATCTTATCCTAGTGTCTAAACTCTTCTCCATGGCTGGACCCCCAAATAATATTCCTTTACGTGCTAAGGGGTACCTAGAGAGTGGGATAGGTTTAATAACTACCCTAACCCTAACGCGTACCCTAACCCTAACCCCTACCCTAACCGTAACACGTACCCTAATCCTAAGCCGTACCCTAAACCGAGCCCTAACCCTAACACTAACCCTAACCCTAACCCTAACCCATACCGTACGCCGTACCCGAACCTCGCCCCGAACCCGTACCCTAAGCCGTACCCTAAGCCTAACCCTAACCCTAGGCTACCCTTGACTGCTTCTGCCTCCAATAGATTTCCTAAGCACTAGTGTTTTAAGGAACAGCTTAAAAAGAGAATCCTAATGTGATTTCTTTATAATGGGTGTGTTCCTTATCTTATCCTAGTGTCTAAACTCTTCTCCATGGCTGGACCCCCAAATAATATTCCTTTACGTGCTAAGGGGTATCTAGAGAGTGGGATAGGTTTAATAACTACCCTAACCCTAACGCGTACCCTAACCCTAACCCCTACCCTAACCCTCACACGTACCCTAATCCTAACCCGTACCCTAAACCGAGCCCTAACCCTAACACTAACCCTAACCCTAATCCTAACCCATACCCTACGCCGTACCCGAACCCCTCCCCGAACCCGTACCCTAAGCCGTACCCTAAGCCTAACCCTAAGCCTAACCCTAACCCTAGGCTACCCTTGACTGCTTCTGCCTCCAATAGATTTCCTCAGCACTAGTGTTTTAAGGAACAGCTTAAAAAGAGAATCCTAATGTGATTTCTTTATAATGGGTGTGTTCCTTATCTTATCCTAGTGTCTAAACTCTTCTCCATGGCTGGACCCCCAAATAATATTCCTTTACGTGCTAAGGGGTATCTAGAGAGTGGGATAGGTTTACTAACTACCCTAACCATAACGCGTACCCTAACCCTAACCCCTATCCTAACCCTAACACGTACCCTAATCCTAACCCGTACCCTAAAGCAAGCCCTAACCCTAACACTAACCCTAACCCTAACCCTAACCCATACCCTACGCCGTACCCGAACCCCTCCCCGAACCCCTACCCTAAGCCGTACCCTAACCCTAACCCTAAGCCTAACCCTAACCCTAGGCTACCCTTGACTGCTTCTGCCTCCAATAGATTTCCTAAGCACTAGTGTTTTAAGGAACAGCTTAAAAAGAGAATCCTAATGTGATTTCATTATAATGGGTGTGTTCCTTATCTTATCCTAGTGTCTAAACTCTTCTCCATGGCTGGACCCCCAAATAATATTCCTTTACGTGCTAAGGGGTATCTAGAGAGTGGGATAGGTTTACTAACTACCATAACCCTAACGCGTACCCTAACCCTAACCCCTACCCTAACCCTAACACGTATCCTAATCCTAACCCGTATCCTAAACCAAGCCCTAATCCTAACACTAACCCTAACCCTAACCCTAACCCTAACCCATACCCTACGCCGTACCCGAACCCCTCCCCGAACCCGTACCCTAAGCCGTACCCTAAGCCTAACCCTAACCCTAGGCTACCCTTGACTGCTTCTGCCTCCAATAGATTTTCTAAGCACTAGTGTTTGAAGGAACGGCTTAAAAAGAGAATCCTAATGTGATTTCTTCATAATGGGTGTGTTCCTTATCTTATCCTTGTGTCTAAACTCTTCTCCATGGCTGGACCCCCTAATAATATTCCTTTACGTGCTAAGGGGTATCTAGAGAGTGGGATAGGTTTAATAACTACCCTAACCCTAACGCGTTCCCTAACCCTAACCACTATCCTAACCCTAACATGTACCCTAATCCTAACCCGAACCCTAAACCGAGCCCTAACCCTAACACTAACCCTAACCTATACCCTACGCTGTACCCGAACCCCTCCCCGAATCCGTAACCTAAGCCGTACAATAACCCTAAACCTAAGCCTAACCCTAACCCTAGGCTACCCTTGACTGCTTCTGCCTCCAATAGATTTCCTAAGCACTAGTGTTTGAAGGAACAGCTTAAAAATAGAATCCTAATGTGATTTCTTTATAATGGGTGTGTTCCTTATCTTATCCTAGTGTCTAAACTCTTCTCCATGGCTGGACCCCCAAATAATATTCCTTTACGTGCTAAGGGGTATCTAGAGAGTGGGATAGGTTTACTAACTACCCTAACCCTAACGCGTACCCTAACCCTAACCCCTACCCTAACCCTCACACGTACCCTAATCCTAACCCGTACCCTAAACCGAGCCCTAACCCTAACACTAACCCTAACCCTAACCCTAACGCATACCCTATGCCCTACCCGAACCCTTCCCCGAACCCGTACCCTAAGCCGTACCCTAAGCCTAACCCAAAGCCTAACCCTAACCCTAGGCTACCCTTGACAGCTTCTGCCTCCAATAGATTTCCTAAGCACTAGTGTTTAAAGGAACAGCTGAAAAAGAGAATCCTAATGTGATTTCTTTATAATGGGTGTGTTCCTTATCTTATCCTAGTGTCTAAACTCTTCTCCATGGCTGGACCCCCAAATAATATTCCTTTACGTGATAAGGAGTACCTAGAGAGTGGGATAGGTTTAATAACTACCCGAACCCTAACGCGTACCCTAACCCTAACCCCTACCCTAAACCTAACACGTACCCTGATCCTAAACCGTACCCTAAACCGAGCCCTAACCCTAACACTAACCCTAACCCTAACCCTAACCCATACCGTACGCCGTACCCGAACCCTTCCCCGAACCCGTACCCTAAGCCGTACCCTAAGCCTAACCCTAACCCTAGGCTACCCTTGACTGCTTCTGCCTCCAATAGATTTCCTAAGCACTAGTGTTTTAAGGAACAGCTTAAAAAGAGAATCCTAATGTGATTTCATTATAATGGGTGTGTTCCTTATCTTATCCTAGTGTCTAAACTCTTCTCCATGGCTGGACCCCCAAATAATATTCCTTTACGTGCTAAGGGGTATCTAGAGAGTGGGATAGGTTTACTAACTACCATAACCCTAACGCGTACCCTAACCCTAACCCCTACCCTAACCCTAACACGTATCCTAATCCTAACCCGTATCCTAAACCAAGCCCTAATCCTAACACTAACCCTAACCCTAACCCTAACCCATACCCTACGCCGTACCCGAACCCCTCTCCGAACCCGTACCCTAAGCCGTACCCTAAGCCTAACCCTAACCCTAGGCTACCCTTGACTGCTTCTTCCTCCAATAGATTTTCTAAGCACTAGTGTTTTAAGGAACGGCTTAAAAAGAGAATCCTAATGTGATTTCTTCATAATGGGTGTGTTCCTTATCTTATCCTTGTGTCTAAACTCTTCTCCATGGCTGGACCCCCTAATAATATTCCTTTACGTGCTAAGGGGTATCTAGAGAGTGGGATAGGTTTAATAACTACCCTAACCCTAACGCGTTCCCTAACCCTAACCACTATCCTAACCCTAACATGTACCCTAATCCTAACCCGAACCCTAAACCGAGCCCTAACCCTAACACTAACCCTAACCTATACCCTACGCTGTACCCGAACCCCTCCCCGAATCCGTAACCTAAGCCGTACAATAACCCTAAACCTAAGCCTAACCCTAACCCTAGGCTACCCTTGACTGCTTCTGCCTCCAATAGATTTCCTAAGCACTAGTGTTTGAAGGAACAGCTTAAAAATAGAATCCTAATGTGATTTCTTTATAATGGGTGTGTTCCTTATCTTATCCTAGTGTCTAAACTCTTCTCCATGGCTGGACCCCCAAATAATATTCCTTTACGTGCTAAGGGGTATCTAGAGAGTGGGATAGGTTTACTAACTACCCTAACCCTAACGCGTACCCTAACCCTAACCCCTACCCTAACCCTCACACGTACCCTAATCCTAACCCGTACCCTAAACCGAGCCCTAACCCTAACACTAACCCTAACCCTAACCCTAACGCATACCCTATGCCCTACCCGAACCCTTCCCCGAACCCGTACCCTAAGCCGTACCCTAAGCCTAACCCAAAGCCTAACCCTAACCCTAGGCTACCCTTGACAGCTTCTGCCTCCAATAGATTTCCTAAGCACTAGTGTTTAAAGGAACAGCTGAAAAAGAGAATCCTAATGTGATTTCTTTATAATGGGTGTGTTCCTTATCTTATCCTAGTGTCTAAACTCTTCTCCATGGCTGGACCCCCAAATAATATTCCTTTACGTGATAAGGAGTACCTAGAGAGTGGGATAGGTTTAATAACTACCCTAACCCTAACGCGTACCCTAACCCTAACCCCTACCCTAAACCTAACACGTACCCTAATCCTAACCCGTACCCTAAACCGAGCCCTAACCCTAACACTAACCCTAACCCTAACCCTAACCCATACTGTACGCCGTACCCGCACCCTTCCCCGAACCCGTACCCTAAGCCGTACCCTAAGCCTAACCCTAACCCTAGGCTACCCTTGACTGCTTCTGCCTCCAATAGATTTCCTAAGCACTAGTGTTTTAAGGAACAGCTTAAAAAGAGAATCCTAATGTGATTTCATTATAATGGGTGTGTTCCTTATCTTATCCTAGTGTCTAAACTCTTCTCCATGGCTGGACCCCCAAATAATCTTCCTTTACGTGCTAAGGGGTATCTAGAGAGTGGGATAGGTTTAATAACTACCATAACCCTAACGCGTACCCTAACCCTAACCCCTACCCTAACCCTAACACGTATCATAATCCTAACCCGTATCCTAAACCAAGCCCTAATCCTAACCCTAACCCTAACCCTAACCCTAACCCATACCCTACGCCGTACCCGAACCCCTCTCCGAACCCGTACCCTAAGCCGTACCCTAAGCCTAACCCTAAGCCTAACCCTAACCCTAGGCTACCCTTGACTGCTTCTGCCTCCAATAGATTTCCTAAGCACTAGTGTTTGAAGGAACAGCTTAAAAGAGAATCCTAATGTGATTTCTTCATAATGGGTGTGTTCCTTATCTTATCCTTGTGTCTAAACTCTTCTCCATGGCTGGACCCCCTAATAATATTCCTTTACGTGCTAAGGGGTATCTAGAGAGTGGGATAGGTTTAATAACTACCCTAACCCTAACGCGTTCCCTAACCCTAACCACTATCCTAACCCTAACATGTACCCTAATCCTAACCCGAACCCTAAACCGAGCCCTAACCCTAACACTAACCCTAACCCTAACCCTAACGAATACCCTATGCCGTACCCGAACCCCTCCCCGAACCCGTACCCTAAGCCGTACCCTAAGCCTAACCCTAAGCCTAACCCTATCCCTAGGCTACCCTTGACTGCTTCTGCCTCCAATAGATTTCCTAAGCACTAGTGTTTTAAGGAACACCTGAAAAAGAGAATCCTAATGTGATTTCTTTATAATGGGTGTGTTCCTTATCTTATCCTAGTGTCTAAACTCTTCTCCATGGCTGGACCCCCAAATAATATTCCTTTACGTGCTAAGGGGTACCTAGAGAGTGGGATAGGTTTAATAACTACCCTAACCCTAACGCGTACCCTAACCCTAACCCCTACCCTAACCGTAACACGTACCCTAATCCTAAGCCGTACCCTAAACCGAGCCCTAACCCTAACACTAACCCTAACCCTAACCCTAACCCATACCGTACGCCGTACCCGAACCTCGCCCCGAACCCGTACCCTAAGCCGTACCCTAAGCCTAACCCTAAGCCTAACCCTAACCCTAGGCTACCCTTGACTGCTTCTGCCTCCAATAGATTTCCTAAGCACTAGTGTTTTAAGGAACAGCTTAAAAAGAGAATCCTAATGTGATTTCTTTATAATGGGTGTGTTCCTTATCTTATCCTAGTGTCTAAACTCTTCTCCATGGCTGGACCCCCAAATAATATTCCTTTACGTGCTAAGGGGTATCTAGAGAGTGGGATAGGTTTAATAACTACCCTAACCCTAACGCGTACCCTAACCCTAACCCCTACCCTTACCCTAACACGTACCCTAATCCTAACCCGTACCCTAAACCGAGCCCTAACCCTAACACTAACCCTAACCCTAATCCTAACCCATACCCTACGCCGTACCCGAACCCCTCACCGAACCCATACCCTAAGCCGTACCCTAAGCCTAACCCTAAGCCTAACCCTAACCCTAGGCTACCCTTGACTGCTTCTGCCTCCAATAGATTTCCTCAGCACTAGTGTTTTAAGGAACAGCTTAAAAAGAGAATCCTAATGTGATTTCTTTATAATGGGTGTGTTCCTTATCTTATCCTAGTGTCTAAACTCTTCTCCATGGCTGGACCCCCAAATAATATTCCTTTACGTGCTAAGGGGTATCTAGAGAGTGGGATAGGTTTACTAACTACCCTAACCATAACGCGTACCCTAACCCTAACCCCTATCCTAACCCTAACACGTACCCTAATCCTAACCCGTACCCTAAAGCAAGCCCTAACCCTAACACTAACCCTAACCCTAACCCTAACCCATACCCTACGCCGTACCCGAACCCCTCCCCGAACCCCTACCCTAAGCCGTACCCTAAACCTAACCCTAAGCCTAACCCTAACCCTAGGCTACCCTTGACTGCTTCTGCCTCCAATAGATTTCCTAAGCACTAGTGTTTTAAGGAACAGCTTAAAAAGAGAATCCTAATGTGATTTCATTATAATGGGTGTGTTCCTTATCTTATCCTAGTGTCTAAACTCTTCTCCATGGCTGGACCCCCAAATAATATTCCTTTACGTGCTAAGGGGTATCTAGAGAGTGGGATAGGTTTACTAACTACCATAACCCTAACGCGTACCCTAACCCTAACCCCTACCCTAACCCTAACACGTATCCTAATCCTAACCCGTATCCTAAACCAAGCCCTAATCCTAACACTAACCCTAACCCTAACCCTAACCCATACCCTACGCCGTACCCGAACCCCTCCCCGAACCCGTACCCTAAGCCGTACCCTAAGCCTAACCCTAACCCTAGGCTACCCTTGACTGCTTCTGCCTCCAATAGATTTCCTAAGCACTAGTGTTTTAAGGAACGGCTTAAAAAGAGAATCCTAATGTGATTTCTTTATAATGGGTGTGTTCCTTATCTTATCCTAGTGTCTAAACTCTTCTCCATGGCTGGACCCCCAAATAATATTCCTTTACGTGCTAAGGGGTATCTAGAGAGTGGGATAGGTTTACTAACTACCCTAACCCTAACGCGTACCCTAACCCTAACCCCTACCCTAACCCTCACACGTACCCTAATCCTAACCCGTACCCTAAACCGAGCCCTAACCCTAACACTAACCCTAACCCTAACCCTAACGCATACCCTATGCCCTACCCGAACCCTTCCCCGAACCCGTACCCTAAGCCGTACCCTAAGCCTAACCCAAAGCCTAACCCTAACCCTAGGCTACCCTTGACAGCTTCTGCCTCCAATAGATTTCCTAAGCACTAGTGTTTAAAGGAACAGCTGAAAAAGAGAATCCTAATGTGATTTCTTTATAATGGGTGTGTTCCTTATCTTATCCTAGTGTCTAAACTCTTCTCCATGGCTGGACCCCCAAATAATATTCCTTTACGTGATAAGGAGTACCTAGAGAGTGGGATAGGTTTAATAACTACCCTAACCCTAACGCGTACCCTAACCCTAACCCCTACCCTAAACCTAACACGTACCCTAATCCTAACCCGTACCCTAAACCGAGCCCTAACCCTAACACTAACCCTAACCCTAACCCTAACCCATACCGTACGCCGTACCCGAACCCCTCCCCGAACCCGTACCCTAAGCCGTACCCTAAGCCTAACCCTAAGCCTAACCCTAACCCTAGGCTACCCTTGACTGCTTCTGCCTCCAATAGATTTCCTAAGCACTAGTGTTTGAAGGAACAGCTTAAAAAGAGAATCCTAATGTGATTTCTTCATAATGGGTGTGTTCCTTATCTTATCCTTGTGTCTAAACTCTTCTCCATGGCTGGACCCCCTAATAATATTCCTTTACGTGCTAAGGGGTATCTAGAGAGTGGGATAGGTTTAATAACTACCCTAACCCTAACGCGTTCCCTAACCCTAACCACTATCCTAACCCTAACATGTACCCTAATCCTAACCCGAAACCTAAACCGAGCCCTAACCCTAACACTAACCCTAACCCTAACCCTAACGAATACCCTATGCCGTACCCGAACCCCTCCCCGAACCCGTACCCTAAGCCGTACCCTAAGCCTAACCCTAAGCCTAACCCTATCCCTAGGCTACCCTTGACTGCTTCTGCCTCCAATAGATTTCCTAAGCACTAGTGTTTTAAGGAACACCTGAAAAAGAGAATCCTAATGTGATTTCTTTATAATGGGTGTGTTCCTTATCTTATCCTAGTGTCTAAACTCTTCTCCATGGCTGGACCCCCAAATAATATTCCTTTACGTGCTAAGGGGTACCTAGAGAGTGGGATAGGTTTAATAACTACCCTAACCCTAACGCGTACCCTAACCCTAACCCCTACCCTAACCGTAACACGTACCCTAATCCTAAGCCGTACCCTAAACCGAGCCCTAACCCTAACACTAACCCTAACCCTAACCCTAACCCATACCGTACGCCGTACCCGAACCTCGCCCCGAACCCGTACCCTAAGCCGTACCCTAAGCCTAACCCTAAGCCTAACCCTAACCCTAGGCTACCCTTGACTGCTTCTGCCTCCAATAGATTTCCTAAGCACTAGTGTTTTAAGGAACAGCTTAAAAAGAGAATCCTAATGTGATTTCTTTATAATGGGTGTGTTCCTTATCTTATCCTAGTGTCTAAACTCTTCTCCATGGCTGGACCCCCAAATAATATTCCTTTACGTGCTAAGGGGTATCTAGAGAGTGGGATAGGTTTAATAACTACCCTAACCCTAACGCGTACCCTAACCCTAACCCCTACCCTTACCCTAACACGTACCCTAATCCTAACCCGTACCCTAAACCGAGCCCTAACCCTAACACTAACCCTAACCCTAATCCTAACCCATACCCTACGCCGTACCCGAACCCCTCCCCGAACCCGTACCCTAAGCCGTACCCTAAGCCTAACCCTAAGCCTAACCCTAACCCTAGGCTACCCTTGACTGCTTCTGCCTCCAATAGATTTCCTCAGCACTAGTGTTTTAAGGAACAGCTTAAAAAGAGAATCCTAATGTGATTTCTTTATAATGGGTGTGTTCCTTATCTTATCCTAGTGTCTAAACTCTTCTCCATGGCTGGACCCCCAAATAATATTCCTTTACGTGCTAAGGGGTATCTAGAGAGTGGGATAGGTTTACTAACTACCCTAACCATAACGCGTACCCTAACCCTAACCCCTATCCTAACCCTAACACGTACCCTAATCCTAACCCGTACCCTAAAGCAAGCCCTAACCCTAACACTAACCCTAACCCTAACCCTAACCCATACCCTACGCCGTACCCGAACCCCTCCCCGAACCCCTACCCTAAGCCGTACCCTAACCCTAACCCTAAGCCTAACCCTAACCCTAGGCTACCCTTGACTGCTTCTGCCTCCAATAGATTTCCTAAGCACTAGTGTTTTAAGGAACAGCTTAAAAAGAGAATCCTAATGTGATTTCATTATAATGGGTGTGTTCCTTATCTTATCCTAGTGTCTAAACTCTTCTCCATGGCTGGACCCCCAAATAATATTCCTTTACGTGCTAAGGGGTATCTAGAGAGTGGGATAGGTTTACTAACTACCATAACCCTAACGCGTACCCTAACCCTAACCCCTACCCTAACCCTAACACGTATCCTAATCCTAACCCGTATCCTAAACCAAGCCCTAATCCTAACACTAACCCTAACCCTAACCCTAACCCATACCCTACGCCGTACCCGAACCCCTCCCCGAACCCGTACCCTAAGCCGTACCCTAAGCCTAACCCTAACCCTAGGCTACCCTTGACTGCTTCTGCCTCCAATAGATTTTCTAAGCACTAGTGTTTTAAGGAACGGCTTAAAAAGAGAATCCTAATGTGATTTCTTCATAATGGGTGTGTTCCTTATCTTATCCTTGTGTCTAAACTCTTCTCCATGGCTGGACCCCCTAATAATATTCCTTTACGTGCTAAGGGGTATCTAGAGAGTGGGATAGGTTTAATAACTACCCTAACCCTAACGCGTTCCCTAACCCTAACCACTATCCTAACCCTAACATGTACCCTAATCCTAACCCGAACCCTAAACCGAGCCCTAACCCTAACACTAACCCTAACCTATACCCTACGCTGTACCCGAACCCCTCCCCGAATCCGTAACCTAAGCCGTACAATAACCCTAAACCTAAGCCTAACCCTAACCCTAGGCTACCCTTGACTGCTTCTGCCTCCAATAGATTTCCTAAGCACTAGTGTTTGAAGGAACAGCTTAAAAATAGAATCCTAATGTGATTTCTTTATAATGGGTGTGTTCCTTATCTTATCCTAGTGTCTAAACTCTTCTCCATGGCTGGACCCCCAAATAATATTCCTTTACGTGCTAAGGGGTATCTAGAGAGTGGGATAGGTTTACTAACTACCCTAACCCTAACGCGTACCCTAACCCTAACCCCTACCCTAACCCTCACACGTACCCTAATCCTAACCCGTACCCTAAACCGAGCCCTAACCCTAACACTAACCCTAACCCTAACCCTAACGCATACCCTATGCCCTACCCGAACCCTTCCCCGAACCCGTACCCTAAGCCGTACCCTAAGCCAAACCCAAAGCCTAACCCTAACCCTAGGCTACCCTTGACAGCTTCTGCCTCCAATAGATTTCCTAAGCACTAGTGTTTAAAGGAACAGCTGAAAAAGAGAATCCTAATGTGATTTCTTTATAATGGGTGTGTTCCTTATCTTATCCTAGTGTCTAAACTCTTCTCCATGGCTGGACCCCCAAATAATATTCCTTTACGTGATAAGGAGTACCTAGAGAGTGGGATAGGTTTAATAACTACCCTAACCCTAACGCGTACCCTAACCCTAACCCCTACCCTAAACCTAACACGTACCCTAATCCTAACCCGTACCCTAAACCGAGCCCTAACCCTAACACTAACCCTAACCCTAACCCATACCGTACGCCGTACCCGAACCCCTCCCCGAACCCGTACCCTAAGCCGTACCCTAAGCCTAACCCTAAGCCTAACCCTAACCCTAGGCTACCCTTGACTGCTTCTGCCTCCAATAGATTTCCTAAGCACTAGTGTTTGAAGGAACAGCTTAAAAAGAGAATCCTAATGTGATTTCTTCATAATGGGTGTGTTCCTTATCTTATCCTTGTGTCTAAACTCTTCTCCATGGCTGGACCCCCTAATAATATTCCTTTACGTGCTAAGGGGTATCTAGAGAGTGGGATAGGTTTAATAACTATCCTAACCCTAACGCGTTCCCTAACCCTAACCACTATCCTAACCCTAACATGTACCCTAATCCTAACCCGAACCCTAAACCGAGCCCTAACCCTAACACTAACCCTAACCTATACCCTACGCCGTACCCGAACCCCTCCCCGAATCCGTAACCTAAGCCGTAGAATAACCCTAACCCTAAGCCTAACCCTAACCCTAGGCTACCCTTGACTGCTTCTGCCTCCAATAGATTTCCTAAGCACTAGTGTTTGAAGGAACAGCTTAAAAATAGAATCCTAATGTGATTTCTTCATAATGGGTGTGTTCCTTATCTTATCCTAGTGTCTAAACTCTTCTCCATGGCTGGACCCCCAAATAATATTCCTTTACGTGCTAAGGGGTATCTAGAGAGTGGGATAGGTTTACTAACTACCCTAACCCTAACGCGTACCCTAACCCTAACCCCTACCCTAACCCTAACACGTACCCTAATCCTAACCCGTACCCTAAACCGAGCCCTAACCCTAACACTAACCCTAACCCTAACCCTAACGCATACCCTATGCCGTACCCGAACCCCTCCCCGAACCCGTAGCCTAAGCCGTACCCTAAGCCTAACCCTAAGCCTAACCCTATCCCTAGGCTACCCTTGACTGCTTCTGCCTCCAATAGATTTCCTAAGCACTAGTGTTTTAAGGAACACCTGAAAAAGAGAATCCTAATGTGATTTCTTTATAATGGGTGTGTTCCTTATCTTATCCTAGTGTCTAAACTCTTCTCCATGGCTGGACCCCCAAATAATATTCCTTTACGTGCTAAGGGGTACCTAGAGAGTGGGATAGGTTTAATAACTACCCTAACCCTAACGCGTACCCTAACCCTAACCCCTACCCTAACCGTAACACGTACCCTAATCCTAAGCCGTACCCTAAACCGAGCCCTAACCCTAACACTAACCCTAACCCTAACCCTAACCCATACCGTACGCCGTACCCGAACCTCGCCCCGAACCCGTACCCTAAGCCGTACCCTAAGCCTAACCCTAAGCCTAACCCTAACCCTAGGCTACCCTTGACTGCTTCTGCCTCCAATAGATTTCCTAAGCACTAGTGTTTTAAGGAACAGCTTAAAAAGAGAATCCTAATGTGATTTCTTTATAATGGGTGTGTTCCTTATCTTATCCTAGTGTCTAAACTCTTCTCCATGGCTGGACCCCCAAATAATATTCCTTTACGTGCTAAGGGGTATCTAGAGAGTGGGATAGGTTTAATAACTACCCTAACCCTAACGCGTACCCTAACCCTAACCCCTACCCTTACCCTAACACGTACCCTAATCCTAACCCGTACCCTAAACCGAGCCCTAACCCTAACACTAACCCTAACCCTAATCCTAACCCATACCCTACGCCGTACCCGAACCCCTCCCCGAACCCGTACCCTAAGCCGTACCCTAAGCCTAACCCTAAGCCTAACCCTAACCCTAGGCTACCCTTGACTGCTTCTGCCTCCAATAGATTTCCTAAGCACTAGTGTTTTAAGGAACAGCTTAAAAAGAGAATCCTAATGTGATTTCTTTATAATGGGTGTGTTCCTTATCTTATCCTAGTGTCTAAGCTCTTCTCCATGGCTGGACCCCCAAATAATATTCCTTTACGTGCTAAGGGGTATCTAGAGAGTGGGATAGGTTTACTAACTACCCTAACCATAACGCGTACCCTAACCCTAACCCCTATCCTAACCCTAACACGTACCCTAATCCTAACCTGTACCCTAAAGCAAGCCCTAACCCTAACACTAACCCTAACCCTAACCCTAACCCATACCCTACGCCGTACCTGAACCCCTCCCCGAACCCCTACCCTAAGCCGTACCCTAACCCTAACCCTAAGCCTAACCCTAACCCTAGGCTACCCTTGACTGCTTCTGCCTCCAATAGATTTCCTAAGCACTAGTGTTTTAAGGAACAGCTTAAAAAGAGAATCCTAATGTGATTTCATTATAATGGGTGTGTTCCTTATCTTATCCTAGTGTCTAAACTCTTCTCCATGGCTGGACCCCCAAATAATATTCCTTTACGTGCTAAGGGGTATCTAGAGAGTGGGATAGGTTTACTAACTACCATAACCCTAACGCGTACCCTAACCCTAACCCCTACCCTAACCCTAACACGTATCCTAATCCTAACCCGTATCCTAAACCAAGCCCTAATCCTAACACTAACCCTAACCCTAACCCTAACCCATACCCTACGCCATACCCGAACCCCTCCCCGAACCCGTACCCTAAGCCGTACCCTAAGCCTAACCCTAACCCTAGGCTACCCTTGACTGCTTCTGCCTCCAATAGATTTTCTAAGCACTAGTGTTTTAAGGAACGGCTTAAAAAGAGAATCCTAATGTGATTTCTTCATAATGGGTGTGTTCCTTATCTTATCCTTGTGTCTAAACTCTTCTCCATGGCTGGACCCCCTAATAATATTCCTTTACGTGCTAAGGGGTATCTAGAGAGTGGGATAGGTTTAATAACTACCCTAACCCTAACGCGTTCCCTAACCCTAACCACTATCCTAACCCTAACATGTACCCTAATCCTAACCCGAACCCTAAACCGAGCCCTAACCCTAACACTAACCCTAACCTATACCCTACGCTGTACCCGAACCCCTCCCCGAATCCGTAACCTAAGCCGTACAATAACCCTAAACCTAAGCCTAACCCTAACCCTAGGCTACCCTTGACTGCTTCTGCCTCCAATAGATTTCCTAAGCACTAGTGTTTGAAGGAACAGCTTAAAAATAGAATCCTAATGTGATTTCTTTATAATGGGTGTGTTCCTTATCTTATCCTAGTGTCTAAACTCTTCTCCATGGCTGGACCCCCAAATAATATTCCTTTACGTGCTAAGGGGTATCTAGAGAGTGGGATAGGTTTACTAACTACCCTAACCCTAACGCGTACCCTAACCCTAACCCCTACCCTAACCCTCACACGTACCCTAATCCTAACCCGTACCCTAAACCGAGCCCTAACCCTAACACTAACCCTAACCCTAACCCTAACGCATACCCTATGCCCTACCCGAACCCTTCCCCGAACCCGTACCCTAAGCCGTACCCTAAGCCTAACCCAAAGCCTAACCCTAACCCTAGGCTACCCTTGACAGCTTCTGCCTCCAATAGATTTCCTAAGCACTAGTGTTTAAAGGAACAGCTGAAAAAGAGAATCCTAATGTGATTTCTTTATAATGGGTGTGTTCCTTATCTTATCCTAGTGTCTAAACTCTTCTCCATGGCTGGACCCCCAAATAATATTCCTTTACGTGATAAGGAGTACCTAGAGAGTGGGATAGGTTTAATAACTACCCTAACCCTAACGCGTACCCTAACCCTAACCCCTACCCTAAACCTAACACGTACCCTAATCCTAACCCGTACCCTAAACCGAGCCCTAACCCTAACACTAACCCTAACCCTAACCCTAACCCATACCGTACGCCCTACCCGCACCCTTCCCCGAACCCGTACCCTAAGCCGTACCCTAAGCCTAACCCTAACCCTAGGCTACCCTTGACTGCTTCTGCCTCCAATAGATTTCCTAAGCACTAGTGTTTTAAGGAACAGCTTAAAAAGAGAATCCTAATGTGATTTCATTATAATGGGTGTGTTCCTTATCTTATCCTAGTGTCTAAACTCTTCTCCATGGCTGGATCCCCAAATAATCTTCCTTTACGTGCTAAGGGGTATCTAGAGAGTGGGATAGGTTTAATAACTACCATAACCCTAACGCGTACCCTAACCCTAACCCCTACCCTAACCCTAACACGTATCATAATCCTAATCCGTATCCTAAACCAAGCCCTAATCCTAACCCTAACCCTAACCCTAACCCTAACCCATACCCTACGCCGTACCCGAACCCCTCCCCGAACCCGTACCCTAAGCCGTACCCTAAGCCTAACCCTAAGCCTAACCCTAACCCTAGGCTACCCTTGACTGCTTCTGCCTCCAATAGATTTCCTAAGCACTAGTGTTTGAAGGAACAGCTTAAAAAGAGAATCCTAATGTGATTTCTTCATAATGGGTGTGTTCCTTATCTTATCCTTGTGTCTAAACTCTTCTCCATGGCTGGACCCCCTAATAATATTCCTTTACGTGCTAAGGGGTATCTAGAGAGTGGGATAGGTTTAATAACTACCCTAACCCTAACGCGTTCCCTAACCCTAACCACTATCCTAACCCTAACATGTACCCTAATCCTAACCCGAACCCTAAACCGAGCCCTAACCCTAACACTAACCCTAACCTATACCCTACGCCGTACCCGAACCCCTCCCCGAATCCGTAACCTAAGCCGTACAATAACCCTAACCCTAAGCCTAACCCTAACCCTAGGCTACCCTTGACTGCTTCTGCCTCCAATAGATTTCCTAAGCACTAGTGTTTGAAGGAACAGCTTAAAAATAGAATCCTAATGTGATTTCTTTATAATGGGTGTGTTCCTTATCTTATCCTAGTGTCTAAACTCTTCTCCATGGCTGGACCCCCAAATAATATTCCTTTACGTGCTAAGGGGTATCTAGAGAGTGGGATAGGTTTACTAACTACCCTAACCCTAACGCGTACCCTAACCCTAACCCCTACCCTAACCCTAACACGTACCCTAATCCTAACCCGTACCCTAAACCGAGCCCTAACCCTAACACTAACCCTAACCCTAACCCTAACGCATACCCTATGCCGTACCCGAACCCCTCCCCGAACGCGTACCCTAAGCCGTACCCTAAGCCTAACCCTAAGCCTAACCCTATGCCTAGGCTACCCTTGACTGCTTCTGCCTCCAATAGATTTCCTAAGCACTAGTGTTTTAAGGAACACCTGAAAAAGAGAATCCTAATGTGATTTCTTTATAATGGGTGTGTTCCTTATCTTATCCTAGTGTCTAAACTCTTCTCCATGGCTGGACCCCCAAATAATATTCCTTTACGTGCTAAGGGGTACCTAGAGAGTGGGATAGGTTTAATAACTACCCTAACCCTAACGCGTACCCTAACCCTAACCCCTACCCTAACCGTAACACGTACCCTAATCCTAACCCGTACCCTAAACCGAGCCCTAACCCTAACACTAACCCTAACCCTAACCCTAACCCATACCGTACGCCGTACCCGAACCTCGCCCCGAACCCGTACCCTAAGCCGTACCCTAAGCCTAACCCTAAGCCTAACCCTAACCCTAGGCTACCCTTGACTGCTTCTGCCTCCAATAGATTTCCTAAGCACTAGTGTTTTAAGGAACAGCTTAAAAAGAGAATCCTAATGTGATTTCTTTATAATGGGTGTGTTCCTTATCTTATCCTAGTGTCTAAACTCTTCTCCATGGCTGGACCCCCAAATAATATTCCTTTACGTGCTAAGGGGTATCTAGAGAGTGGGATAGGTTTAATAACTACCCTAACCATAACGCGTACCCTAACCCTAACCCCTATCCTAACCCTAACACGTACCCTAATCCTAACCCGTACCCTAAAGCAAGCCCTAACCCTAACACTAACCCTAACCCTAACCCTAACCCATACCCTACGCCGTACCCGAACCCCTCCCCGAACCCCTACCCTAAGCCGTACCCTAACCCTAACCCTAAGCCTAACCCTAACCCTAGGCTACCCTTGACTGCTTCTGCCTCCAATAGATTTCCTAAGCACTAGTGTTTTAAGGAACAGCTTAAAAAGAGAATCCTAATGTGATTTCATTATAATGGGTGTGTTCCTTATCTTATCCTAGTGTCTAAACTCTTCTCCATGGCTGGACCCCCAAATAATATTCCTTTACGTGCTAAGGGGTATCTAGAGACTGGGATAGGTTTACTAACTACCATAACCCTAACGCGTACCCTAACCCTAACCCCTACCCTAACCCTAACACGTATCCTAATCCTAACCCGTATCCTAAACCAAGCCCTAATCCTAACACTAACCCTAACCCTAACCCATACCCTACGCCGTACCCGAGCCCCTCCCCGAACCCGTACCCTAAGCCGTACCCTAAGCCTAACCCTAACCCTAGGCTACCCTTGACTGCTTCTGCCTCCAATACATTTTCTAAGCACTAGTGTTTTAAGGAACGGCTTAAAAAGAGAATCCTAATGTGATTTCTTCATAATGGGTGTGTTCCTTATCTTATCCTTGTGTCTAAACTCTTCTCCATGGCTGGACCCCCTAATAATATTCCTTTACGTGCTAAGGGGTATCTAGAGAGTGGGATAGGTTTAATAACTACCCTAACCCTAACGCGTTCCCTAACCCTAACCACTATCCTAACCCTAACATGTACCCTAATCCTAACCCGAACCCTAAACCGAGCCCTAACCCTAACACTAACCCTAACCTATACCCTACGCTGTACCCGAACCCCTCCCCGAATCCGTAACCTAAGCCGTACAATAACCCTAAACCTAAGCCTAACCCTAACCCTAGGCTACCCTTTTCTGCTTCTGCCTCCAATAGATTTCCTAAGCACTAGTGTTTGAAGGAACAGCTTAAAAATAGAATCCTAATGTGATTTCTTTATAATGGGTGTGTTCCTTATCTTATCCTAGTGTCTAAACTCTTCTCCATGGCTGGACCCCCAAATAATATTCCTTTACGTGCTAAGGGGTATCTAGAGAGTGGGATAGGTTTACTAACTACCCTAACCCTAACGCGTACCCTAACCCTAACCCCTACCCTAACCCTCACACGTACCCTAATCCTAACCCGTACCCTAAACCGAGCCCTAACCCTAACACTAACCCTAACCCTAACCCTAACGCATACCCTATGCCCTACCCGAACCCTTCCCCAAACCCGTACCCTAAGCCGTACCCTAAGCCTAACCCAAAGCCTAACCCTAACCCTAGGCTACCCTTGACAGCTTCTGCCTCCAATAGATTTCCTAAGCACTAGTGTTTAAAGGAACAGCTGAAAAAGAGAATCCTAATGTGATTTCTTTATAATGGGTGTGTTCCTTATCTTATCCTAGTGTCTAAACTCTTCTCCATGGCTGGACCCCCAAATAATATTCCTTTACGTGATAAGGAGTACCTAGAGAGTGGGATAGGTTTAATAACTACCCTAACCCTAACGCGTACCCTAACCCTAACCCCTACCCTAAACGTAACACGTACCCTAATCCTAACCCGTACCCTAAACCGAGCCCTAACCCTAACACTAACCCTAACCCTAACCCTAACACATAACGTACGCCGTACCCGCACCCTTCCCCGAACCCGTACCCTAAGCCGTACCCTAAGCCTAACCCTAACCCTAGGCTACCCTTGACTGCTTCTGCCTCCAATAGATTTCCTAAGCACTAGTGTTTTAAGGAACAGCTTAAAAAGAGAATCCTAATGTGATTTCATTATAATGGGTGTGTTCCTTATCTTATCCTAGTGTCTAAACTCTTCTCCATGGCTGGACCCCCAAATAATCTTCCTTTACGTGCTAAGGGGTATCTAAAGAGTGGGATAGGTTTAATAACTACCATAACCCTAACGCGTACCCTAACCCTAACCCCTACCCTAACCGTAACACGTACCCTAATCCTAAGCCGTACCCTAAACCGAGCCCTAACCCTAACACTAACCCTAACCCTAACCCATACCGTACGCCGTACCCGAACCTCGCCCCGAACCCGTGCCCTAAGCCTAACCCTAAGCCTAACCCTAACCCTAGGCTACCCTTGACTGCTTCTGCCTCCAATAGATTTCCTAAGCACTAGTGTTTTAAGGAACAGCTTAAAAAGAGAATCCTAATGTGATTTCTTTATAATGGGTGTGTTCCTTATCTTATCCTAGTGTCTAAACTCTTCTCCATGGCTGGACCCCCAAATAATATTCCTTTACGTGCTAAGGGGTATCTAGAGAGTGGGATAGGTTTACTAACTACCCTAACCATAACGCGTACCCTAACCCTAACCCCTATCCTAACCCTAACACGTACCCTAATCCTAACCCGTACCCTAAAGCAAGCCCTAACCCTAACACTAACCCTAACCCTAACCCTAACCCATACCCTACGCCGTACCTGAACCCCTCCCCGAACCCCTACCCTAAGCCGTACCCTAACCCTAACCCTAAGCCTAACCCTAACCCTAGGCTACCCTTGACTGCTTCTGCCTCCAATAGATTTCCTAAGCACTAGTGTTTTAAGGAACAGCTTAAAAAGAGAATCCTAATGTGATTTCATTATAATGGGTGTGTTCCTTATCTTATCCTAGTGTCTAAACTCTTCTCCATGGCTGGACCCCCAAATAATATTCCTTTACGTGCTAAGGGGTATCTAGAGAGTGGGATAGGTTTACTAACTACCATAACCCTAACGCGTACCCTAACCCTAACCCCTACCCTAACCCTAACACGTATCCTAATCCTAACCCGTATCCTAAACCAAGCCCTAATCCTAACACTAACCCTAACCCTAACCCTAACCCATACCCTACGCCGTACCCGAACCCCTCCCCGAACCCGTACCCTAAGCCGTACCCTAAGCCTAACCCTAACCCTAGGCTACCCTTGACTGCTTCTGCCTCCAATAGATTTTCTAAGCACTAGTGTTTTAAGGAACGGCTTAAAAAGAGAATCCTAATGTGATTTCTTCATAATGGGTGTGTTCCTTATCTTATCCTTGTGTCTAAACTCTTCTCCATGGCTGGACCCCCTAATAATATTCCTTTACGTGCTAAGGGGTATCTAGAGAGTGGGATAGGTTTAATAACTACCCTAACCCTAACGCGTTCCCTAACCACTATCCTAACCCTAACATGTACCCTAATCCTAACCCGAACCCTAAACCGAGCCCTAACCCTAACACTAACCCTAACCTATACCCTACGCTGTACCCGAACCCCTCCCCGAATCCGTAACCTAAGCCGTACAATAACCCTAAACCTAAGCCTAACCCTAACCCTAGGCTACCCTTGACTGCTTCTGCCTCCAATAGATTTCCTAAGCACTAGTGTTTGAAGGAACAGCTTAAAAATAGAATCCTAATGTGATTTCTTTATAATGGGTGTGTTCCTTATCTTATCCTAGTGTCTAAACTCTTCTCCATGGCTGGACCCCCAAATAATATTCCTTTACGTGCTAAGGGGTATCTAGAGAGTGGGATAGGTTTACTAACTACCCTAACCCTAACGCGTACCCTAACCCTAACCCCTAGCCTAACCCTCACACGTACACTAATCCTAACCCGTACCCTAAACCGAGCCCTAACCCTAACACTAACCCTAACCCTAACCCTAACGCATACCCTATGCCCTACCCGAACCCTTCCCCGAACCCGTACCCTAAGCCGTACCCTAAGCCTAACCCAAAGCCTAACCCTAACCCTAGGCTACCCTTGACAGCTTCTGCCTCCAATAGATTTCCTAAGCACTAGTGTTTAAAGGAACAGCTGAAAAAGAGAATCCTAATGTGATTTCTTTATAATGGGTGTGTTCCTTATCTTATCCTAGTGTCTAAACTCTTCTCCATGGCTGGACCCCCAAATAATATTCCTTTACGTGATAAGGAGTACCTAGAGAGTGGGATAGGTTTAATAACTACCCGAACCCTAACGCGTACCCTAACCCTAACCCCTACCCTAAACCTAACACGTACCCTAATCCTAACCCGTACCCTAAACCGAGCCCTAACCCTAACACTAACCCTAACCCTAACCCTAACCCATACCGTACGCCGTACCCGAACCCTTCCCCGAACCCGTACCCTAAGCCGTACCCTAAGCCTAACCCTAACCCTAGGCTACCCTTGACTGCTTCTGCCTCCAATAGATTTCCTAAGCACTAGTGTTTTAAGGAACAGCTTAAAAAGAGAATCCTAATGTGATTTCATTATAATGGGTGTGTTCCTTATCTTATCCTAGTGTCTAAACTCTTCTCCATGGCTGGACCCCCAAATAATATTCCTTTACGTGCTAAGGGGTATCTAGAGAGTGGGATAGGTTTACTAACTACCATAACCCTAACGCGTACCCTAACCCTAACCCCTACCCTAACCCTAACACGTATCCTAATCCTAACCCGTATCCTAAACCAAGCCCTAATCCTAACACTAACCCTAACCCTAACCCTAACCCATACCCTACGCCGTACCCGAACCCCTCTCCGAACCCGTACCCTAAGCCGTACCCTAAGCCTAACCCTAACCCTAGGCTACCCTTGACTGCTTCTTCCTCCAATAGATTTTCTAAGCACTAGTGTTTTAAGGAACGGCTTAAAAAGAGAATCCTAATGTGATTTCTTCATAATGGGTGTGTTCCTTATCTTATCCTTGTGTCTAAACTCTTCTCCATGGCTGGACCCCCTAATAATATTCCTTTACGTGCTAAGGGGTATCTAGAGAGTGGGATAGGTTGAATAACTACCCTAACCCTAACGCGTTCCCTAACCCTAACCACTATCCTAACCCTAACATGTACCCTAATCCTAACCCGAACCCTAAACCGAGCCCTAACCCTAACACTAACCCTAACCTATACCCTACGCTGTACCCGAACCCCTCCCCGAATCCGTAACCTAAGCCGTACAATAACCCTAAACCTAAGCCTAACCCTAACCCTAGGCTACCCTTGACTGCTTCTGCCTCCAATAGATTTCCTAAGCACTAGTGTTTGAAGGAACAGCTTAAAAATAGAATCCTAATGTGATTTCTTTATAATGGGTGTGTTCCTTATCTTATCCTAGTGTCTAAACTCTTCTCCATGGCTGGACCCCCAAATAATATTCCTTTACGTGCTAAGGGGTATCTAGAGAGTGGGATAGGTTTACTAACTACCCTAACCCTAATGCGTACCCTAACCCTAACCCCTACCCTAACCCTCACACGTACCCTAATCCTAACCCGTACCCTAAACCGAGCCCTAACCCTAACACTAACCCTAACCCTAACCCTAACGCATACCCTATGCCCTACCCGAACCCTTCCCCGAACCCGTACCCTAAGCCGTACCCTAAGCCTAACCCAAAGCCTAACCCTAACCCTAGGCTACCCTTGACAGCTTCTGCCTCCAATAGATTTCCTAAGCACTAGTGTTTAAAGGAACAGCTGAAAAAGAGAATCCTAATGTGATTTCTTTATAATGGGTGTGTTCCTTATCTTATCCTAGTGTCTAAACTCTTCTCCATGGCTGGACCCCCAAATAATATTCCTTTACGTGATAAGGAGTACCTAGAGAGTGGGATAGGTTTAATAACTACCCTAACCCTAACGCGTACCCTAACCCTAACCCCTACCCTAAACCTAACACGTACCCTAATCCTAACCCGTACCCTAAACCGAGCCCTAACCCTAACACTAACCCTAACCCTAACCCTAACCCATACTGTACGCCGTACCCGCACCCTTCCCCGAACCCGTACCCTAAGCCGTACCCTAAGCCTAACCCTAACCCTAGGCTACCCTTGACTGCTTCTGCCTCCAATAGATTTCCTAAGCACTAGTGTTTTAAGGAACAGCTTAAAAAGAGAATCCTAATGTGATTTCATTATAATGGGTGTGTTCCTTATCTTATCCTAGTGTCTAAACTCTTCTCCATGGCTGGACCCCCAAATAATCTTCCTTTACGTGCTAAGGGGTATCTAGAGAGTGGGATAGGTTTAATAACTACCATAACCCTAACGCGTACCCTAACCCTAACCCCTACCCTAACCCTAACACGTATCATAATCCTAACCCGTATCCTAAACCAAGCCCTAATCCTAACCCTAACCCTAACCCTAACCCTAACCCATACCCTACGCCGTACCCGAACCCCTCTCCGAACCCGTACCCTAAGCCGTACCCTAAGCCTAACCCTAAGCCTAACCCTAACCCTAGGCTACCCTTGACTGCTTCTGCCTCCAATAGATTTCCTAAGCACTAGTGTTTGAAGGAACAGCTTAAAAAGAGAATCCTAATGTGATTTCTTCATAATGGGTGTGTTCCTTATCTTATCCTTGTGTCTAAACTCTTCTCCATGGCTGGACCCCCTAATAATATTCCTTTACGTGCTAAGGGGTATCTAGAGAGTGGGATAGGTTTAATAACTACCCTAACCCTAACGCGTTCCCTAACCCTACGCACTATCCTAACCCTAACATGTACCCTAATCCTAACCCGAACCCTAAACCGAGCCCTAACCCTAACACTAACCCTAACCCTAACCCTAACGAATACCCTATGCCGTACCCGAACCCCTCCCCGAACCCGTACCCTAAGCCGTACCCTAAGCCTAACCCTAAGCCTAACCCTATCCCTAGGCTACCCTTGACTGCTTCTGCCTCCAATAGATTTCCTAAGCACTAGTGTTTTAAGGAACACCTGAAAAAGAGAATCCTAATGTGATTTCTTTATAATGGGTGTGTTCCTTATCTTATCCTAGTGTCTAAACTCTTCTCCATGGCTGGACCCCCAAATAATATTCCTTTACGTGCTAAGGGGTACCTAGAGAGTGGGATAGGTTTAATAACTACCCTAACCCTAACGCGTACCCTAACCCTAACCCCTACCCTA
The DNA here is from genome assembly GCF_028023285.1 of Balaenoptera ricei. Lineage (NCBI taxonomy): Eukaryota > Metazoa > Chordata > Mammalia > Artiodactyla > Balaenopteridae > Balaenoptera > Balaenoptera ricei. The sequence goes on from NW_026777593.1 coordinate 146,589, forward strand.
ACCGTAACACGTACCCTAATCCTAAGCCGTACCCTAAACCGAGCCCTAACCCTAACACTAACCCTAACCCTAACCCTAACCCATACCGTACGCCGTACCCGAACCTCGCCCCGAACCCGTACCCTAAGCCGTACCCTAAGCCTAACCCTAACCCTAGGCTACCCTTGACTGCTTCTGCCTCCAATAGATTTCCTAAGCACTAGTGTTTTAAGGAACAGCTTAAAAAGAGAATCCTAATGTGATTTCTTTATAATGGGTGTGTTCCTTATCTTATCCTAGTGTCTAAACTCTTCTCCATGGCTGGACCCCCAAATAATATTCCTTTACGTGCTAAGGGGTATCTAGAGAGTGGGATAGGTTTAATAACTACCCTAACCCTAACGCGTACCCTAACCCTAACCCCTACCCTAAACCTAACACGTACCCTAATCCTAACCCGTACCCTAAACCGAGCCCTAACCCTAACACTAACCCTAACCCTAATCCTAACCCATACCCTACGCCGTACCCGAACCCCTCCCCGAACCCGTACCCTAAGCCGTACCCTAAGCCTAACCCTAAGCCTAACCCTAACCCTAGGCTACCCTTGACTGCTTCTGCCTCCAATAGATTTCCTCAGCACTAGTGTTTTAAGGAACAGCTTAAAAAGAGAATCCTAATGTGATTTCTTTATAATGGGTGTGTTCCTTATCTTATCCTAGTGTCTAAACTCTTCTCCATGGCTGGACCCCCAAATAATATTCCTTTACGTGCTAAGGGGTATCTAGAGAGTGGGATAGGTTTACTAACTACCCTAACCATAACGCGTACCCTAACCCTAACCCCTATCCTAACCCTAACACGTACCCTAATCCTAACCCGTACCCTAAAGCAAGCCCTAACCCTAACACTAACCCTAACCCTAACCCTAACCCATACCCTACGCCGTACCCGAACCCCTCCCCGAACCCCTACCCTAAGCCGTACCCTAACCCTAACCCTAAGTCTAACCCTAACCCTAGGCTACCCTTGACTGCTTCTGCCTCCAATAGATTTCCTAAGCACTAGTGAATTAAGGAACAGCTTAAAAAGAGAATCCTAATGTGATTTCATTATAATGGGTGTGTTCCTTATCTTATCCTAGTGTCTAAACTCTTCTCCATGGCTGGACCCCCAAATAATATTCCTTTACGTGCTAAGGGGTATCTAGAGAGTGGGATAGGTTTACTAACTACCATAACCCTAACGCGTACCCTAACCCTAACCCCTACCCTAACCCTAACACGTATCCTAATCCTAACCCGTATCCTAAACCAAGCCCTAATCCTAACACTAACCCTAACCCGAACCCTAACCCATACCCTACGCCGTACCCGAACCCCTCCCCGAACCCGTACCCTAAGCCGTACCCTAAGCCTAACCCTAACCCTAGGCTACCCTTCACTGCTTCTGCCTCCAATAGATTTTCTAAGCACTAGTGTTTTAAGGAACGGCTTAAAAAGAGAATCCTAATGTGATTTCTTCATAATGGGTGTGTTCCTTATCTTATCCTTGTGTCTAAACTCTTCTCCATGGCTGGACCCCCTAATAATATTCCTTTACGTGCTAAGGGGTATCTAGAGAGTGGGATAGGTTTAATAACTACCCTAACCCTAACGCGTTCCCTAACCCTAACCACTATCCTAACCCTAACATGTACCCTAAACCTAACCCGAACCCTAAACCGAGCCCTAACCCTAACACTAACCCTAACCTATACCCTACGCTGTACCCGAACCCCTCCCCGAATCCGTAACCTAAGCCGTACAATAACCCTAAACCTAAGCCTAACCCTAACCCTAGGCTACCCTTTTCTGCTTCTGCCTCCAATAGATTTCCTAAGCACTAGTGTTTGAAGGAACAGCTTAAAAATAGAATCCTAATGTGATTTCTTTATAATGGGTGTGTTCCTTATCTTATCCTAGTGTCTAAACTCTTCTCCATGGCTGGACCCCCAAATAATATTCCTTTACGTGCTAAGGGGTATCTAGAGAGTGGGATAGGTTTACTAACTACCCTAACCCTAACGCGTACCCTAACCCTAACCCCTACCCTAACCCTCACACGTACCCTAATCCTAACCCGTACCCTAAACCGAGCCCTAACCCTAACACTAACCCTAACCCTAACCCTAACGCATACCCTATGCCCTACCCGAACCCTTCCCCAAACCCGTACCCTAAGCCGTACCCTAAGCCTAACCCAAAGCCTAACCCTAACCCTAGGCTACCCTTGACAGCTTCTGCCTCCAATAGATTTCCTAAGCACTAGTGTTTAAAGGAACAGCTGAAAAAGAGAATCCTAATGTGATTTCTTTATAATGGGTGTGTTCCTTATCTTATCCTAGTGTCTAAACTCTTCTCCATGGCTGGACCCCCAAATAATATTCCTTTACGTGATAAGGAGTACCTAGAGAGTGGGATAGGTTTAATAACTACCCTAACCCTAACGCGTACCCTAACCCTAACCCCTACCCTAAACGTAACACGTACCCTAATCCTAACCCGTACCCTAAACCGAGCCCTAACCCTAACACTAACCCTAACCCTAACCCTAACACATACCGTACGCCGTACCCGCACCCTTCCCCGAACCCGTACCCTAAGCCGTACCCTAAGCCTAACCCTAACCCTAGGCTACCCTTGACTGCTTCTGCCTCCAATAGATTTCCTAAGCACTAGTGTTTTAAGGAACAGCTTAAAAAGAGAATCCTAATGTGATTTCATTATAATGGGTGTGTTCCTTATCTTATCCTAGTGTCTAAACTCTTCTCCATGGCTGGACCCCCAAATAATCTTCCTTTACGTGCTAAGGGGTATCTAAAGAGTGGGATAGGTTTAATAACTACCATAACCCTAACGCGTACCCTAACCCTAACCCCTACCCTAACCGTAACACGTACCCTAATCCTAAGCCGTACCCTAAACCGAGCCCTAACCCTAACACTAACCCTAACCCTAACCCTAACCCATACCGTACGCCGTACCCGAACCTCGCCCCGAACCCGTGCCCTAAGCCTAACCCTAAGCCTAACCCTAACCCTAGGCTACCCTTGACTGCTTCTGCCTCCAATAGATTTCCTAAGCACTAGTGTTTTAAGGAACAGCTTAAAAAGAGAATCCTAATGTGATTTCTTTATAATGGGTGTGTTCCTTATCTTATCCTAGTGTCTAAACTCTTCTCCATGGCTGGACCCCCAAATAATATTCCTTTACGTGCTAAGGGGTATCTAGAGAGTGGGATAGGTTTACTAACTACCCTAACCATAACGCGTACCCTAACCCTAACCCCTATCCTAACCCTAACACGTACCCTAATCCTAACCCGTACCCTAAAGCAAGCCCTAACCCTAACACTAACCCTAACCCTAACCCTAACCCATACCCTACGCCGTACCTGAACCCCTCCCCGAACCCCTACCCTAAGCCGTACCCTAACCCTAACCCTAAGCCTAACCCTAACCCTAGGCTACCCTTGACTGCTTCTGCCTCCAATAGATTTCCTAAGCACTAGTGTTTTAAGGAACAGCTTAAAAAGAGAATCCTAATGTGATTTCATTATAATGGGTGTGTTCCTTATCTTATCCTAGTGTCTAAACTCTTCTCCATGGCTGGACCCCGAAATAATATTCCTTTACGTGCTAAGGGGTATCTAGAGAGTGGGATAGGTTTACTAACTACCATAACCCTAACGCGTACCCTAACCCTAACCCCTACCCTAACCCTAACACGTATCCTAATCCTAACCCGTATCCTAAACCAAGCCCTAATCCTAACACTAACCCTAACCCTAACCCTAACCCATACCCTACGCCGTACCCGAACCCCTCCCCGAACCCGTACCCTAAGCCGTACCCTAAGCCTAACCCTAACCCTAGGCTACCCTTCACTGCTTCTGCCTCCAATAGATTTTCTAAGCACTAGTGTTTTAAGGAACGGCTTAAAAAGAGAATCCTAATGTGATTTCTTCATAATGGGTGTGTTCCTTATCTTATCCTTGTGTCTAAACTCTTCTCCATGGCTGGACCCCCTAATAATATTCCTTTACGTGCTAAGGGGTATCTAGAGAGTGGGATAGGTTTAATAACTACCCTAACCCTAACGCGTTCCCTAACCCTAACCACTATCCTAACCCTAACATGTACCCTAATCCTAACCCGAACCCTAAACCGAGCCCTAACCCTAACACTAACCCTAACCTATACCCTACGCTGTACCCGAACCCCTCCCCGAATCCGTAACCTAAGCCGTACAATAACCCTAAACCTAAGCCTAACCCTAACCCTAGGCTACCCTTGACTTCTTCTGCCTCCAATAGATTTCCTAAGCACTAGTGTTTGAAGGAACAGCTTAAAAATAGAATCCTAATGTGATTTCTTTATAATGGGTGTGTTCCTTTTCTTATCCTAGTGTCTAAACTCTTCTCCATGGCTGGACCCCCAAATAATATTCCTTTACGTGCTAAGGGGTATCTAGAGAGTGGGATAGGTTTACTAACTACCCTAACCCTAACGCGTACCCTAACCCTAACCCCTACCCTAACCCTCACACGTACCCTAATCCTAACCCGTACCCTAAACCGAGCCCTAACCCTAACACTAACCCTAACCCTAACCCTAACGCATACCCTATGCCCTACCCGAACCCTTCCCCGAACCCGTACCCTAAGCCGTACCCTAAGCCTAACCCAAAGCCTAACCCTAACCCTAGGCTACCCTTGACAGCTTCTGCCTCCAATAGATTTCCTAAGCACTAGTGTTTAAAGGAACAGCTGAAAAAGAGAATCCTAATGTGATTTCTTTATAATGGGTGTGTTCCTTATCTTATCCTAGTGTCTAAACTCTTCTCCATGGCTGGACCCCCAAATAATATTCCTTTACGTGATAAGGAGTACCTAGAGAGTGGGATAGGTTTAATAACTACCCGAACCCTAACGCGTACCCTAACCCTAACCCCTACCCTAAACCTAACACGTACCCTAATCCTAACCCGTACCCTAAACCGAGCCCTAACCCTAACACTAACCCTAACCCTAACCCTAACCCATACCGTACGCCGTACCCGCACCCTTCCCCGAACCCGTACCCTAAGCCGTACCCTAAGCCTAACCCTATCCCTAGGCTACCCTTGACTGCTTCTGCCTCCAATAGATTTTCTAAGCACTAGTGTTTTAAGGAACGGCTTAAAAAGAGAATCCTAATGTGATTTCTTCATAATGGGTGTGTTCCTTATCTTATCCTTGTGTCTAAACTCTTCTCCATGGCTGGACCCCCTAATAATATTCCTTTACGTGCTAAGGGGTATCTAGAGAGTGGGATAGGTTTAATAACTACCCTAACCCTAACGCGTTCCCTAACCCTAACCACTATCCTAACCCTAACATGTACCCTAAACCTAACCCGAACCCTAAACCGAGCCCTAACCCTAACACTAACCCTAACCTATACCCTACGCTGTACCCGAACCCCTCCCCGAATCCGTAACCTAAGCCGTACAATAACCCTAAACCTAAGCCTAACCCTAACCCTAGGCTACCCTTGACTGCTTCTGCCTCCAATAGATTTCCTAAGCACTAGTGTTTGAAGGAACAGCTTAAAAATAGAATCCTAATGTGATTTCTTTATAATGGGTGTGTTCCTTATCTTATCCTAGTGTCTAAACTCTTCTCCATGGCTGGACCCCCAAATAATATTCCTTTACGTGCTAAGGGGTATCTAGAGAGTGGGATAGGTTTACTAACTACCCTAACCCTAACGCGTACCCTAACCCAAACCCCTACCCTAACCCTCACACGTACCCTAATCCTAACCCGTACCCTAAACCGAGCCCTAACCCTAACACTAACCCTAACCCTAACCCTAACGCATACCCTATGCCCTACCCGAACCCTTCCCCGAACCCGTACCCTAAGCCGTACCCTAAGCCTAACCCAAAGCCTAACCCTAACCCTAGGCTACCCTTGACAGCTTCTGCCTCCAATAGATTTCCTAAGCACTAGTGTTTAAAGGAACAGCTGAAAAAGAGAATCCTAATGTGATTTCTTTATAATGGGTGTGTTCCTTATCTTATCCTAGTGTCTAAACTCTTCTCCATGGCTGGACCCCCAAATAATATTCCTTTACGTGATAAGGAGTACCTAGAGAGTGGGATAGGTTTAATAACTACCCTAACCCTAACGCGTACCCTAACCCTAACCCCTACCCTAAACCTAACACGTACCCTAATCCTAACCCGTACCCTAAACCGAGCCCTAACCCTAACACTAACCCTAACCCTAACCCATACCGTTCGCCGTACCCGCACCCTTCCCCGAACCCGTACCCTAAGCCGTACCCTAAGCCTAACCCTAACCCTAGGCTACCCTTGACTGCTTCTGCCTCCAATAGATTTCCTAAGCACTAGTGTTTTAAGGAACAGCTTAAAAAGAGAATCCTAATGTGATTTCATTATAATGGGTGTGTTCCTTATCTTATCCTAGTGTCTAAACTCTTCTCCATGGCTGGACCCCCAAATAATCTTCCTTTACGTGCTAAGGGGTATCTAGAGAGTGGGATAGGTTTAATAACTACCATAACCCTAACGCGTACCCTAACCCTAACCCCTACCCTAACCGTAACACGTACCCTAATCCTAAGCCGTACCCTAAACCGAGCCCTAACCCTAACACTAACCCTAACCCTAACCCTAACCCATACCCTACGCCGTACCCGAACCTTGCCCCGAACCCGTACCCTAAGCCGTACCCTAAGCCTAACCCTAAGCCTAACCCTAACCCTAGGCTACCCTTGACTGCTTCTGCCTCCAATAGATTTCCTAAGCACTAGTGTTTTAAGGAACAGCTTAAAAAGAGAATCCTAATGTGATTTCTTTATAATGGGTGTGTTCCTTATCTTATCCTAGTGTCTAAACTCTTCTCCATGGCTGGACCCCCAAATAATATTCCTTTACGTGCTAACGGGTATCTAGAGAGTGGGATAGGTTTAATAACTACCCTAACCCTAACGCGTACCCTAACCCTAACCCCTACCCTTACCCTAACACGTACCCTAATCCTAACCCGTACCCTACCCGAGCCCTAACCCTAACACTAACCCTAACCCTAATCCTAACCCATACCCTACGCCGTACCCGAACCCCTCCCCGAACCCGTACCCTAAGCCGTACCCTAAGCCTAACCCTAAGCCTAACCCTAACCCTAGGCTACCCTTGACTGCTTCTGCCTCCAATAGATTTCCTAAGCACTAGTGTTTTAAGGAACAGCTTAAAAAGAGAATCCTAATGTGATTTCATTATAATGGGTGTGTTCCTTATCTTATCCTAGTGTCTAAACTCTTCTCCATGGCTGGACCCCCAAATAATATTCCTTTACGTGCTAAGGGGTATCTAGAGAGTGGGATAGGTTTACTAACTACCATAACCCTAACGCGTACCCTAACCCTAACCCCTACCCTAACCCTAACACGTATCCTAATCCTAACCCGTATCCTAAACCAAGCCCTAATCCTAACACTAACCCTAACCCTAACCCTAACCCATACCCTACGCCGTACCCGAACCCCTCCCCGAACCCGTACCCTAAGCCGTACCCTAAGCCTAACCCTAACCCTAGGCTACCCTTCACTGCTTCTGCCTCCAATAGATTTTCTAAGCACTAGTGTTTTAAGGAACGGCTTAAAAAGAGAATCCTAATGTGATTTCTTCATAATGGGTGTGTTCCTTATCTTATCCTTGTGTCTAAACTCTTCTCCATGGCTGGACCCCCTAATAATATTCCTTTACGTGCTAAGGGGTATCTAGAGAGTGGGATAGGTTTAATAACTACCCTAACCCTAACGCGTTCCCTAACCCTAACCACTATCCTAACCCTAACATGTACCCTAATCCTAACCCGAACCCTAAACCGAGCCCTAACCCTAACACTAACCCTAACCTATACCCTACGCTGTACCCGAACCCCTCCCCGAATCCGTAACCTAAGCCGTACAATAACCCTAAACCTAAGCCTAACCCTAACCCTAGGCTACCCTTTTCTGCTTCTGCCTCCAATAGATTTCCTAAGCACTAGTGTTTGAAGGAACAGCTTAAAAATAGAATCCTAATGTGATTTCTTTATAATGGGTGTGTTCCTTATCTTATCCTAGTGTCTAAACTCTTCTCCATGGCTGGACCCCCAAATAATATTCCTTTACGTGCTAAGGGGTATCTAGAGAGTGGGATAGGTTTACTAACTACCCTAACCCTAACGCGTACCCTAACCCTAACCCCTACCCTAACCCTCACACGTACCCTAATCCTAACCCGTACCCTAAACCGAGCCCTAACCCTAACACTAACCCTAACCCTAACCCTAACGCATACCCTATGCCCTACCCGAACCCTTCCCCAAACCCGTACCCTAAGCCGTACCCTAAGCCTAACCCAAAGCCTAACCCTAACCCTAGGCTACCCTTGACAGCTTCTGCCTCCAATAGATTTCCTAAGCACTAGTGTTTAAAGGAACAGCTGAAAAAGAGAATCCTAATGTGATTTCTTTATAATGGGTGTGTTCCTTATCTTATCCTAGTGTCTAAACTCTTCTCCATGGCTGGACCCCCAAATAATATTCCTTTACGTGATAAGGAGTACCTAGAGAGTGGGATAGGTTTAATAACTACCCTAACCCTAACGCGTACCCTAACCCTAACCCCTACCCTAAACGTAACACGTACCCTAATCCTAACCCGTACCCTAAACCGAGCCCTAACCCTAACACTAACCCTAACCCTAACCCTAACACATACCGTACGCCGTACCCGCACCCTTCCCCGAACCCGTACCCTAAGCCGTACCCTAAGCCTAACCCTAACCCTAGGCTACCCTTGACTGCTTCTGCCTCCAATAGATTTCCTAAGCACTAGTGTTTTAAGGAACAGCTTAAAAAGAGAATCCTAATGTGATTTCATTATAATGGGTGTGTTCCTTATCTTATCCTAGTGTCTAAACTCTTCTCCATGGCTGGACCCCCAAATAATCTTCCTTTACGTGCTAAGGGGTATCTAAAGAGTGGGATAGGTTTAATAACTACCATAACCCTAACGCGTACCCTAACCCTAACCCCTACCCTAACCGTAACACGTACCCTAATCCTAAGCCGTACCCTAAACCGAGCCCTAACCCTAACACTAACCCTAACCCTAACCCTAACCCATACCGTACGCCGTACCCGAACCTCGCCCCGAACCCGTGCCCTAAGCCTAACCCTAAGCCTAACCCTAACCCTAGGCTACCCTTGACTGCTTCTGCCTCCAATAGATTTCCTAAGCACTAGTGTTTTAAGGAACAGCTTAAAAAGAGAATCCTAATGTGATTTCTTTATAATGGGTGTGTTCCTTATCTTATCCTAGTGTCTAAACTCTTCTCCATGGCTGGACCCCCAAATAATATTCCTTTACGTGCTAAGGGGTATCTAGAGTGTGGGATAGGTTTACTAACTACCCTAACCATAACGCGTACCCTAACCCTAACCCCTATCCTAACCCTAACACGTACCCTAATCCTAACCCGTACCCTAAAGCAAGCCCTAACCCTAACACTAACCCTAACCCTAACCCTAACCCATACCCTACGCCGTACCCGAACCCCTCCCCGAACCCCTACCCTAAGCCGTACCCTAACCCTAACCCTAAGCCTAACCCTAACCCTAGGCTACCCTTGACTGCTTCTGCCTCCAATAGATTTCCTAAGCACTAGTGTTTTAAGGAACAGCTTAAAAAGAGAATCCTAATGTGATTTCATTATAATGGGTGTGTTCCTTATCTTATCCTAGTGTCTAAACTCTTCTCCATGGCTGGACCCCCAAATAATATTCCTTTACGTGCTAAGGGGTATCTAGAGAGTGGGATAGGTTTACTAACTACCATAACCCTAACGCGTACCCTAACCCTAACCCCTACCCTAACCCTAACACGTATCCTAATCCTAACCCGTATCCTAAACCAAGCCCTAATCCTAACACTAACCCTAACCCTAACCCTAACCCATACCCTACGCCGTACCCGAACCCCTCCCCGAACCCGTACCCTAAGCCGTACCCTAAGCCTAACCCTAACCCTAGGCTACCCTTGACTGCTTCTGCCTCCAATAGATTTCCTAAGCACTAGTGTTTTAAGGAACGGCTTAAAAAGAGAATCCTAATGTGATTTCTTCATAATGGGTGTGTTCCTTATCTTATCCTTGTGTCTAAACTCTTCTCCATGGCTGGACCCCCTAATAATATTCCTTTACGTGCTAAGGGGTATCTAGAGAGTGGGATAGGTTTAATAACTACCCTAACCCTAACGCGTTCCCTAACCCTAACCACTATCCTAACCCTAACATGTACCCTAATCCTAACCCGAACCCTAAACCGAGCCCTAACCCTAACACTAACCCTAACCTATACCCTACGCTGTACCCGAACCCCTCCCCGAATCCGTAACCTAAGCCGTACAATAACCCTAAACCTAAGCCTAACCCTAACCCTAGGCTACCCTTGACTGCTTCTGCCTCCAATAGATTTCCTAAGCACTAGTGTTTGAAGGAACAGCTTAAAAATAGAATCCTAATGTGATTTCTTTATAATGGGTGTGTTCCTTATCTTATCCTAGTGTCTAAACTCTTCTCCATGGCTGGACCCCCAAATAATATTCCTTTACGTGCTAAGGGGTATCTAGAGAGTGGGATAGGTTTACTAACTACCCTAACCCTAACGCGTACCCTAACCCTAACCCCTACCCTAACCCTCACACGTACCCTAATCCTAACCCGTACCCTAAACCGAGCCCTAACCCTAACACTAACCCTAACCCTAACCCTAACGCATACCCTATGCCCTACCCGAACCCTTCCCCGAACCCGTACCCTAAGCCGTACCCTAAGCCTAACCCAAAGCCTAACCCTAACCCTAGGCTACCCTTGACAGCTTCTGCCTCCAATAGATTTCCTAAGCACTAGTGTTTAAAGGAACAGCTGAAAAAGAGAATCCTAATGTGATTTCTTTATAATGGGTGTGTTCCTTATCTTATCCTAGTGTCTAAACTCTTCTCCATGGCTGGACCCCCAAATAATATTCCTTTACGTGATAAGGAGTACCTAGAGAGTGGGATAGGTTTAATAACTACCCGAACCCTAACGCGTACCCTAACCCTAACCCCTACCCTAAACCTAACACGTACCCTAATCCTAACCCGTACCCTAAACCGAGCCCTAACCCTAACACTAACCCTAACCCTAACCCTAACCCATACCGTACACCGTACCCGAACCCTTCCCCGAACCCGTACCCTAAGCCGTACCCTAAGCCTAACCCTAACCCTAGGCTACCCTTGACTGCTTCTGCCTCCAATAGATTTCCTAAGCACTAGTGTTTTAAGGAACAGCTTAAAAAGAGAATCCTAATGTGATTTCATTATAATGGGTGTGTTCCTTATCTTATCCTAGTGTCTAAACTCTTCTCCATGGCTGGACCCCCAAATAATATTCCTTTACGTGCTAAGGGGTATCTAGAGAGTGGGATAGGTTTACTAACTACCATAACCCTAACGCGTACCCTAACCCTAACCCCTACCCTAACCCTAACACGTATCCTAATCCTAACCCGTATCCTAAACCAAGCCCTAATCCTAACACTAACCCTAACCCTAACCCTAACCCATACCCTACGCCGTACCCGAACCCCTCTCCGAACCCGTACCCTAAGCCGTACCCTAAGCCTAACCCTAACCCTAGGCTACCCTTGACTGCTTCTTCCTCCAATAGATTTTCTAAGCACTAGTGTTTTAAGGAACGGCTTAAAAAGAGAATCCTAATGTGATTTCTTCATAATGGGTGTGTTCCTTATCTTATCCTTGTGTCTAAACTCTTCTCCATGGCTGGACCCCCTAATAATATTCCTTTACGTGCTAAGGGGTATCTAGAGAGTGGGATAGGTTTAATAACTACCCTAACCCTAACGCGTTCCCTAACCCTAACCACTATCCTAACCCTAACATGTACCCTAATCCTAACCCGAACCCTAAACCGAGCCCTAACCCTAACACTAACCCTAACCTATACCCTACGCTGTACCCGAACCCCTCCCCGAATCCGTAACCTAAGCCGTACAATAACCCTAAACCTAAGCCTAACCCTAACCCTAGGCTACCCTTGACTGCTTCTGCCTCCAATAGATTTCCTAAGCACTAGTGTTTGAAGGAACAGCTTAAAAATAGAATCCTAATGTGATTTCTTTATAATGGGTGTGTTCCTTATCTTATCCTAGTGTCTAAACTCTTCTCCATGGCTGGACCCCCAAATAATATTCCTTTACGTGCTAAGGGGTATCTAGAGAGTGGGATAGGTTTACTAACTACCCTAACCCTAACGCGTACCCTAACCCTAACCCCTACCCTAACCCTCACACGTACCCTAATCCTAACCCGTACCCTAAACCGAGCCCTAACCCTAACACTAACCCTAACCCTAACCCTAACCCATACTGTACGCCGTACCCGCCCCCTTCCCCGAACCCGTACCCTAAGCCGTACCCTAAGCCTAACCCTAACCCTAGGCTACCCTTGACTGCTTCTGCCTCCAATAGATTTCCTAAGCACTAGTGTTTTAAGGAACAGCTTAAAAAGAGAATCCTAATGTGATTTCATTATAATGGGTGTGTTCCTTATCTTATCCTAGTGTCTAAACTCTTCTCCATGGCTGGACCCCCAAATAATCTTCCTTTACGTGCTAAGGGGTATCTAGAGAGTGGGATAGGTTTAATAACTACCATAACCCTAACGCGTACCCTAACCCTAACCCCTACCCTAACCCTAACACGTATCATAATCCTAACCCGTATCCTAAACCAAGCCCTAATCCTAACCCTAACCCTAACCCTAACCCTAACCCATACCCTACGCCGTACCCGAACCCCTCTCCGAACCCGTACCCTAAGCCGTACCCTAAGCCTAACCCTAAGCCTAACCCTAACCCTAGGCTACCCTTGACTGCTTCTGCCTCCAATAGATTTCCTAAGCACTAGTGTTTGAAGGAACAGCTTAAAAAGAGAATCCTAATGTGATTTCTTCATAATGGGTGTGTTCCTTATCTTATCCTTGTGTCTAAACTCTTCTCCATGGCTGGACCCCCTAATAATATTCCTTTACGTGCTAAGGGGTATCTAGAGAGTGGGATAGGTTTAATAACTACCCTAACCCTAACGCGTTCCCTAACCCTAACCACTATCCTAACCCTAACATGTACCCTAATCCTAACCCGAACCCTAAACCGAGCCCTAACCCTAACACTAACCCTAACCCTAACCCTAACGAATACCCTATGCCGTACCCGAACCCCTCCCCGAACCCGTACCCTAAGCCGTACCCTAAGCCTAACCCTAAGCCTAACCCTATCCCTAGGCTACCCTTGACTGCTTCTGCCTCCAATAGATTTCCTAAGCACTAGTGTTTTAAGGAACACCTGAAAAAGAGAATCCTAATGTGATTTCTTTATAATGGGTGTGTTCCTTATCTTATCCTAGTGTCTAAACTCTTCTCCATGGCTGGACCCCCAAATAATATTCCTTTACGTGCTAAGGGGTACCTAGAGAGTGGGATAGGTTTAATAACTACCCTAACCCTAACGCGTACCCTAACCCTAACCCCTACCCTAACCGTAACACGTACCCTAATCCTAAGCCGTACCCTAAACCGAGCCCTAACCCTAACACTAACCCTAACCCTAACCCTAACCCATACCGTACGCCGTACCCGAACCTCGCCCCGAACCCGTACCCTAAGCCGTACCCTAAGCCTAACCCTAAGCCTAACCCTAACCCTAGGCTACCCTTGACTGCTTCTGCCTCCAATAGATTTCCTAAGCACTAGTGTTTTAAGGAACAGCTTAAAAAGAGAATCCTAATGTGATTTCTTTATAATGGGTGTGTTCCTTATCTTATCCTAGTGTCTAAACTCTTCTCCATGGCTGGACCCCCAAATAATATTCCTTTACGTGCTAAGGGGTATCTAGAGAGTGGGATAGGTTTAATAACTACCCTAACCCTAACGCGTACCCTAACCCTAACCCCTACCCTTACCCTAACACGTACCCTAATCCTAACCCGTACCCTAAACCGAGCCCTAACCCTAACACTAACCCTAACCCTAATCCTAACCCATACCCTACGCCGTACCCGAACCCCTCCCCGAACCCCTACCCTAAGCCGTACCCTAAACCTAACCCTAAGCCTAACCCTAACCCTAGGCTACCCTTGACTGCTTCTGCCTCCAATAGATTTCCTAAGCACTAGTGTTTTAAGGAACAGCTTAAAAAGAGAATCCTAATGTGATTTCATTATAATGGGTGTGTTCCTTATCTTATCCTAGTGTCTAAACTCTTCTCCATGGCTGGACCCCCAAATAATATTCCTTTACGTGCTAAGGGGTATCTAGAGAGTGGGATAGGTTTACTAACTACCATAACCCTAACGCGTACCCTAACCCTAACCCCTACCCTAACCCTAACACGTATCCTAATCCTAACCCGTATCCTAAACCAAGCCCTAATCCTAACACTAACCCTAACCCTAACCCTAACCCATACCCTACGCCGTACCCGAACCCCTCCCCGAACCCGTACCCTAAGCCGTACCCTAAGCCTAACCCTAACCCTAGGCTACCCTTGACTGCTTCTGCCTCCAATAGATTTCCTAAGCACTAGTGTTTTAAGGAACGGCTTAAAAAGAGAATCCTAATGTGATTTCTTCATAATGGGTGTGTTCCTTATCTTATCCTTGTGTCTAAACTCTTCTCCATGGCTGGACCCCCTAATAATATTCCTTTACGTGCTAAGGGGTATCTAGAGAGTGGGATAGGTTTAATAACTACCCTAACCCTAACGCGTTCCCTAACCCTAACCACTATCCTAACCCTAACATGTACCCTAATCCTAACCCGAACCCTAAACCGAGCCCTAACCCTAACACTAACCCTAACCTATACCCTACGCTGTACCCGAACCCCTCCCCGAATCCGTAACCTAAGCCGTACAATAACCCTAAACCTAAGCCTAACCCTAACCCTAGGCTACCCTTGACTGCTTCTGCCTCCAATAGATTTCCTAAGCACTAGTGTTTGAAGGAACAGCTTAAAAATAGAATCCTAATGTGATTTCTTTATAATGGGTGTGTTCCTTATCTTATCCTAGTGTCTAAACTCTTCTCCATGGCTGGACCCCCAAATAATATTCCTTTACGTGCTAAGGGGTATCTAGAGAGTGGGATAGGTTTACTAACTACCCTAACCCTAACGCGTACCCTAACCCTAACCCCTACCCTAACCCTCACACGTACCCTAATCCTAACCCGTACCCTAAACCGAGCCCTAACCCTAACACTAACCCTAACCCTAACCCTAACGCATACCCTATGCCCTACCCGAACCCTTCCCCGAACCCGTACCCTAAGCCGTACCCTAAGCCTAACCCAAAGCCTAACCCTAACCCTAGGCTACCCTTGACAGCTTCTGCCTCCAATAGATTTCCTAAGCACTAGTGTTTAAAGGAACAGCTGAAAAAGAGAATCCTAATGTGATTTCTTTATAATGGGTGTGTTCCTTATCTTATCCTAGTGTCTAAACTCTTCTCCATGGCTGGACCCCCAAATAATATTCCTTTACGTGATAAGGAGTACCTAGAGAGTGGGATAGGTTTAATAACTACCCTAACCCTAACGCGTACCCTAACCCTAACCCCTACCCTAAACCTAACACGTACCCTAATCCTAACCCGTACCCTAAACCGAGCCCTAACCCTAACACTAACCCTAACCCTAACCCTAACCCATACCGTACGCCGTACCCGAACCCCTCCCCGAACCCGTACCCTAAGCCGTACCCTAAGCCTAACCCTAAGCCTAACCCTAACCCTAGGCTACCCTTGACTGCTTCTGCCTCCAATAGATTTCCTAAGCACTAGTGTTTGAAGGAACAGCTTAAAAAGAGAATCCTAATGTGATTTCTTCATAATGGGTGTGTTCCTTATCTTATCCTTGTGTCTAAACTCTTCTCCATGGCTGGACCCCCTAATAATATTCCTTTACGTGCTAAGGGGTATCTAGAGAGTGGGATAGGTTTAATAACTACCCTAACCCTAACGCGTTCCCTAACCCTAACCACTATCCTAACCCTAACATGTACCCTAATCCTAACCCGAAACCTAAACCGAGCCCTAACCCTAACACTAACCCTAACCCTAACCCTAACGAATACCCTATGCCGTACCCGAACCCCTCCCCGAACCCGTACCCTAAGCCGTACCCTAAGCCTAACCCTAAGCCTAACCCTATCCCTAGGCTACCCTTGACTGCTTCTGCCTCCAATAGATTTCCTAAGCACTAGTGTTTTAAGGAACACCTGAAAAAGAGAATCCTAATGTGATTTCTTTATAATGGGTGTGTTCCTTATCTTATCCTAGTGTCTAAACTCTTCTCCATGGCTGGACCCCCAAATAATATTCCTTTACGTGCTAAGGGGTACCTAGAGAGTGGGATAGGTTTAATAACTACCCTAACCCTAACGCGTACCCTAACCCTAACCCCTACCCTAACCGTAACACGTACCCTAATCCTAAGCCGTACCCTAAACCGAGCCCTAACCCTAACACTAACCCTAACCCTAACCCTAACCCATACCGTACGCCGTACCCGAACCTCGCCCCGAACCCGTACCCTAAGCCGTACCCTAAGCCTAACCCTAAGCCTAACCCTAACCCTAGGCTACCCTTGACTGCTTCTGCCTCCAATAGATTTCCTAAGCACTAGTGTTTTAAGGAACAGCTTAAAAAGAGAATCCTAATGTGATTTCTTTATAATGGGTGTGTTCCTTATCTTATCCTAGTGTCTAAACTCTTCTCCATGGCTGGACCCCCAAATAATATTCCTTTACGTGCTAAGGGGTATCTAGAGAGTGGGATAGGTTTAATAACTACCCTAACCCTAACGCGTACCCTAACCCTAACCCCTACCCTTACCCTAACACGTACCCTAATCCTAACCCGTACCCTAAACCGAGCCCTAACCCTAACACTAACCCTAACCCTAATCCTAACCCATACCCTACGCCGTACCCGAACCCCTCCCCGAACCCGTACCCTAAGCCGTACCCTAAGCCTAACCCTAAGCCTAACCCTAACCCTAGGCTACCCTTGACTGCTTCTGCCTCCAATAGATTTCCTCAGCACTAGTGTTTTAAGGAACAGCTTAAAAAGAGAATCCTAATGTGATTTCTTTATAATGGGTGTGTTCCTTATCTTATCCTAGTGTCTAAACTCTTCTCCATGGCTGGACCCCCAAATAATATTCCTTTACGTGCTAAGGGGTATCTAGAGAGTGGGATAGGTTTACTAACTACCCTAACCATAACGCGTACCCTAACCCTAACCCCTATCCTAACCCTAACACGTACCCTAATCCTAACCCGTACCCTAAAGCAAGCCCTAACCCTAACACTAACCCTAACCCTAACCCTAACCCATACCCTACGCCGTACCCGAACCCCTCCCCGAACCCCTACCCTAAGCCGTACCCTAACCCTAACCCTAAGCCTAACCCTAACCCTAGGCTACCCTTGACTGCTTCTGCCTCCAATAGATTTCCTAAGCACTAGTGTTTTAAGGAACAGCTTAAAAAGAGAATCCTAATGTGATTTCATTATAATGGGTGTGTTCCTTATCTTATCCTAGTGTCTAAACTCTTCTCCATGGCTGGACCCCCAAATAATATTCCTTTACGTGCTAAGGGGTATCTAGAGAGTGGGATAGGTTTACTAACTACCATAACCCTAACGCGTACCCTAACCCTAACCCCTACCCTAACCCTAACACGTATCCTAATCCTAACCCGTATCCTAAACCAAGCCCTAATCCTAACACTAACCCTAACCCTAACCCTAACCCATACCCTACGCCGTACCCGAACCCCTCCCCGAACCCGTACCCTAAGCCGTACCCTAAGCCTAACCCTAACCCTAGGCTACCCTTCACTGCTTCTGCCTCCAATAGATTTTCTAAGCACTAGTGTTTTAAGGAACGGCTTAAAAAGAGAATCCTAATGTGATTTCTTCATAATGGGTGTGTTCCTTATCTTATCCTTGTGTCTAAACTCTTCTCCATGGCTGGACCCCCTAATAATATTCCTTTACGTGCTAAGGGGTATCTAGAGAGTGGGATAGGTTTAATAACTACCCTAACCCTAACGCGTTCCCTAACCCTAACCACTATCCTAACCCTAACATGTACCCTAATCCTAACCCGAACCCTAAACCGAGCCCTAACCCTAACACTAACCCTAACCTATACCCTACGCTGTACCCGAACCCCTCCCCGAATCCGTAACCTAAGCCGTACAATAACCCTAAACCTAAGCCTAACCCTAACCCTAGGCTACCCTTGACTGCTTCTGCCTCCAATAGATTTCCTAAGCACTAGTGTTTGAAGGAACAGCTTAAAAATAGAATCCTAATGTGATTTCTTTATAATGGGTGTGTTCCTTATCTTATCCTAGTGTCTAAACTCTTCTCCATGGCTGGACCCCCAAATAATATTCCTTTACGTGCTAAGGGGTATCTAGAGAGTGGGATAGGTTTACTAACTACCCTAACCCTAACGCGTACCCTAACCCTAACCCCTACCCTAACCCTCACACGTACCCTAATCCTAACCCGTACCCTAAACCGAGCCCTAACCCTAACACTAACCCTAACCCTAACCCTAACGCATACCCTATGCCCTACCCGAACCCTTCCCCGAACCCGTACCCTAAGCCGTACCCTAAGCCTAACCCAAAGCCTAACCCTAACCCTAGGCTACCCTTGACAGCTTCTGCCTCCAATAGATTTCCTAAGCACTAGTGTTTAAAGGAACAGCTGAAAAAGAGAATCCTAATGTGATTTCTTTATAATGGGTGTGTTCCTTATCTTATCCTAGTGTCTAAACTCTTCTCCATGGCTGGACCCCCAAATAATATTCCTTTACGTGATAAGGAGTACCTAGAGAGTGGGATAGGTTTAATAACTACCCTAACCCTAACGCGTACCCTAACCCTAACCCCTACCCTAAACCTAACACGTACCCTAATCCTAACCCGTACCCTAAACCGAGCCCTAACCCTAACACTAACCCTAACCCTAACCCTAACCCATACCGTACGCCCTACCCGCACCCTTCCCCGAACCCGTACCCTAAGCCGTACCCTAAGCCTAACCCTAACCCTAGGCTACCCTTGACTGCTTCTGCCTCCAATAGATTTCCTAAGCACTAGTGTTTTAAGGAACAGCTTAAAAAGAGAATCCTAATGTGATTTCATTATAATGGGTGTGTTCCTTATCTTATCCTAGTGTCTAAACTCTTCTCCATGGCTGGATCCCCAAATAATCTTCCTTTACGTGCTAAGGGGTATCTAGAGAGTGGGATAGGTTTAATAACTACCATAACCCTAACGCGTACCCTAACCCTAACCCCTACCCTAACCCTAACACGTATCATAATCCTAATCCGTATCCTAAACCAAGCCCTAATCCTAACCCTAACCCTAACCCTAACCCTAACCCATACCCTACGCCGTACCCGAACCCCTCCCCGAACCCGTACCCTAAGCCGTACCCTAAGCCTAACCCTAAGCCTAACCCTAACCCTAGGCTACCCTTGACTGCTTCTGCCTCCAATAGATTTCCTAAGCACTAGTGTTTGAAGGAACAGCTTAAAAAGAGAATCCTAATGTGATTTCTTCATAATGGGTGTGTTCCTTATCTTATCCTTGTGTCTAAACTCTTCTCCATGGCTGGACCCCCTAATAATATTCCTTTACGTGCTAAGGGGTATCTAGAGAGTGGGATAGGTTTAATAACTACCCTAACCCTAACGCGTTCCCTAACCCTAACCACTATCCTAACCCTAACATGTACCCTAATCCTAACCCGAACCCTAAACCGAGCCCTAACCCTAACACTAACCCTAACCTATACCCTACGCCGTACCCGAACCCCTCCCCGAATCCGTAACCTAAGCCGTACAATAACCCTAACCCTAAGCCTAACCCTAACCCTAGGCTACCCTTGACTGCTTCTGCCTCCAATAGATTTCCTAAGCACTAGTGTTTGAAGGAACAGCTTAAAAATAGAATCCTAATGTGATTTCTTTATAATGGGTGTGTTCCTTATCTTATCCTAGTGTCTAAACTCTTCTCCATGGCTGGACCCCCAAATAATATTCCTTTACGTGCTAAGGGGTATCTAGAGAGTGGGATAGGTTTACTAACTACCCTAACCCTAACGCGTACCCTAACCCTAACCCCTACCCTAACCCTAACACGTACCCTAATCCTAACCCGTACCCTAAACCGAGCCCTAACCCTAACACTAACCCTAACCCTAACCCTAACGCATACCCTATGCCGTACCCGAACCCCTCCCCGAACGCGTACCCTAAGCCGTACCCTAAGCCTAACCCTAAGCCTAACCCTATGCCTAGGCTACCCTTGACTGCTTCTGCCTCCAATAGATTTCCTAAGCACTAGTGTTTTAAGGAACACCTGAAAAAGAGAATCCTAATGTGATTTCTTTATAATGGGTGTGTTCCTTATCTTATCCTAGTGTCTAAACTCTTCTCCATGGCTGGACCCCCAAATAATATTCCTTTACGTGCTAAGGGGTACCTAGAGAGTGGGATAGGTTTAATAACTACCCTAACCCTAATGCGTACCCTAACCCTAACCCCTACCCTAACCGTAACACGTACCCTAATCCTAACCCGTACCCTAAACCGAGCCCTAACCCTAACACTAACCCTAACCCTAACCCTAACCCATACCGTACGCCGTACCCGAACCTCGCCCCGAACCCGTACCCTAAGCCGTACCCTAAGCCTAACCCTAAGCCTAACCCTAACCCTAGGCTACCCTTGACTGCTTCTGCCTCCAATAGATTTCCTAAGCACTAGTGTTTTAAGGAACAGCTTAAAAAGAGAATCCTAATGTGATTTCTTTATAATGGGTGTGTTCCTTATCTTATCCTAGTGTCTAAACTCTTCTCCATGGCTGGACCCCCAAATAATATTCCTTTACGTGCTAAGGGGTATCTAGAGAGTGGGATAGGTTTAATAACTACCCTAACCATAACGCGTACCCTAACCCTAACCCCTATCCTAACCCTAACACGTACCCTAATCCTAACCCGTACCCTAAAGCAAGCCCTAACCCTAACACTAACCCTAACCCTAACCCTAACCCATACCCTACGCCGTACCCGAACCCCTCCCCGAACCCCTACCCTAAGCCGTACCCTAACCCTAACCCTAAGCCTAACCCTAACCCTAGGCTACCCTTGACTGCTTCTGCCTCCAATAGATTTCCTAAGCACTAGTGTTTTAAGGAACAGCTTAAAAAGAGAATCCTAATGTGATTTCATTATAATGGGTGTGTTCCTTATCTTATCCTAGTGTCTAAACTCTTCTCCATGGCTGGACCCCCAAATAATATTCCTTTACGTGCTAAGGGGTATCTAGAGACTGGGATAGGTTTACTAACTACCATAACCCTAACGCGTACCCTAACCCTAACCCCTACCCTAACCCTAACACGTATCCTAATCCTAACCCGTATCCTAAACCAAGCCCTAATCCTAACACTAACCCTAACCCTAACCCATACCCTACGCCGTACCCGAGCCCCTCCCCGAACCCGTACCCTAAGCCGTACCCTAAGCCTAACCCTAACCCTAGGCTACCCTTGACTGCTTCTGCCTCCAATACATTTTCTAAGCACTAGTGTTTTAAGGAACGGCTTAAAAAGAGAATCCTAATGTGATTTCTTCATAATGGGTGTGTTCCTTATCTTATCCTTGTGTCTAAACTCTTCTCCATGGCTGGACCCCCTAATAATATTCCTTTACGTGCTAAGGGGTATCTAGAGAGTGGGATAGGTTTAATAACTACCCTAACCCTAACGCGTACCCTAACCCTAACCCCTACCCTAAACCTAACACGTACCCTAATCCTAACCCGTACTCTAAACCGAGCCCTAACCCTAACACTAACCCTAACCCTAACCCTAACCCATACCGTACGCCGTACCCGCACCCTTCCCCGAACCCGTACCCTAAGCCGTACCCTAAGCCTAACCCTAACCCTAGGCTACCCTTGACTGCTTCTGCCTCCAATAGATTTCCTAAGCACTAGTGTTTTAAGGAACAGCTTAAAAAGAGAATCCTAATGTGATTTCATTATAATGGGTGTGTTCCTTATCTTATCCTAGTGTCTAAACTCTTCTCCATGGCTGGACCCCCAAATAATCTTCCTTTACGTGCTAAGGGGTATCTAGAGAGTGGGATAGGTTTAATAACTACCAAAACCCTAACGCGTACCCTAACCCTAACCCCTACCCTAACCCTAACACGTATCATAATCCTAACCCGTATCCTAAACCAAGCCCTAATCCTAACCCTAACCCTAACCCTAACCCTAACCCATACCCTACGCCGTACCCGAACCCCTCCCCGAACCCGTACCCTAAGCCGTACCCTAAGCCTAACCCTAAGCCTAACCCTAACCCTAGGCTACCCTTGACTGCTTCTGCCTCCAATAGATTTCCTAAGCACTAGTGTTTGAAGGAACAGCTTAAAAAGAGAATCCTAATGTGATTTCTTCATAATGGGTGTGTTCCTTATCTTATCCTTGTGTCTAAACTCTTCTCCATGGCTGGACCCCCTAATAATATTCCTTTACGTGCTAAGGGGTATCTAGAGAGTGGGATAGGTTTAATAACTATCCTAACCCTAACGCGTTCCCTAACCCTAACCACTATCCTAACCCTAACATGTACCCTAATCCTAACCCGAACCCTAAACCGAGCCCTAACCCTAACACTAACCCTAACCTATACCCTACGCCGTACCCGAACCCCTCCCCGAATCCGTAACCTAAGCCGTAGAATAACCCTAACCCTAAGCCTAACCCTAACCCTAGGCTACCCTTGACTGCTTCTGCCTCCAATAGATTTCCTAAGCACTAGTGTTTGAAGGAACAGCTTAAAAATAGAATCCTAATGTGATTTCTTTATAATGGGTGTGTTCCTTATCTTATCCTAGTGTCTAAACTCTTCTCCATGGCTGGACCCCCAAATAATATTCCTTTACGTGCTAAGGGGTATCTAGAGAGTGGGATAGGTTTACTAACTACCCTAACCCTAACGCGTACCCTAACCCTAACCCCTACCCTAACCCTAACACGTACCCTAATCCTAACCCGTACCCTAAACCGAGCCCTAACCCTAACACTAACCCTAACCCTAACCCTAACCCGTAGCCTAAGCCGTACCCTAAGCCTAACCCTAAGCCTAACCCTATCCCTAGGCTACCCTTGACTGCTTCTGCCTCCAATAGATTTCCTAAGCACTAGTGTTTTAAGGAACACCTGAAAAAGAGAATCCTAATGTGATTTCTTTATAATGGGTGTGTTCCTTATCTTATCCTAGTGTCTAAACTCTTCTCCATGGCTGGACCCCCAAATAATATTCCTTTACGTGCTAAGGGGTACCTAGAGAGTGGGATAGGTTTAATAACTACCCTAACCCTAATGCGTACCCTAACCCTAACCCCTACCCTAACCGTAACACGTACCCTAATCCTAAGCCGTACCCTAAACCGAGCCCTAACCCTAACACTAACCCTAACCCTAACCCTAACCCATACCGTACGCCGTACCCGAACCTCGCCCCGAACCCGTACCCTAAGCCGTACCCTAAGCCTAACCCTAAGCCTAACCCTAACCCTAGGCTACCCTTGACTGCTTCTGCCTCCAATAGATTTCCTAAGCACTAGTGTTTTAAGGAACAGCTTAAAAAGAGAATCCTAATGTGATTTCTTTATAATGGGTGTGTTCCTTATCTTATCCTAGTGTCTAAACTCTTCTCCATGGCTGGACCCCCAAATAATATTCCTTTACGTGCTAAGGGGTATCTAGAGAGTGGGATAGGTTTAATAACTACCCTAACCCTAACGCGTACCCTAACCCTAACCCCTACCCTTACCCTAACACGTACCCTAATCCTAACCCGTACCCTAAACCGAGCCCTAACCCTAACACTAACCCTAACCCTAATCCTAACCCATACCCTACGCCGTACCCGAACCCCTCCCCGAACCCGTACCCTAAGCCGTACCCTAAGCCTAACCCTAAGCCTAACCCTAACCCTAGGCTACCCTTGACTGCTTCTGCCTCCAATAGATTTCCTAAGCACTAGTGTTTTAAGGAACAGCTTAAAAAGAGAATCCTAATGTGATTTCTTTATAATGGGTGTGTTCCTTATCTTATCCTAGTGTCTAAACTCTTCTCCATGGCTGGACCCCGAAATAATATTCCTTTACGTGCTAAGGGGTATCTAGAGAGTGGGATAGGTTTACTAACTACCCTAACCATAACGCGTACCCTAACCCTAACCCCTATCCTAACCCTAACACGTACCCTAATCCTAACCCGTACCCTAAAGCAAGCCCTAACCCTAACACTAACCCTAACCCTAACCCTAACCCATACCCTACGCCGTACCTGAACCCCTCCCCGAACCCCTACCCTAAGCCGTACCCTAACCCTAACCCTAAGCCTAACCCTAACCCTAGGCTACCCTTGACTGCTTCTGCCTCCAATAGATTTCCTAAGCACTAGTGTTTTAAGGAACAGCTTAAAAAGAGAATCCTAATGTGATTTCATTATAATGGGTGTGTTCCTTATCTTATCCTAGTGTCTAAACTCTTCTCCATGGCTGGACCCCCAAATAATATTCCTTTACGTGCTAAGGGGTATCTAGAGAGTGGGATAGGTTTACTAACTACCATAACCCTAACGCGTACCCTAACCCTAACCCCTACCCTAACCCTAACACGTATCCTAATCCTAACCCGTATCCTAAACCAAGCCCTAATCCTAACACTAACCCTAACCCTAACCCTAACCCATACCCTACGCCGTACCCGAACCCCTCCCCGAACCCGTACCCTAAGCCGTACCCTAAGCCTAACCCTAAGCCTAACCCTATCCCTAGGCTACCCTTGACTGCTTCTGCCTCCAATAGATTTCCTAAGCACTAGTGTTTTAAGGAACACCTGAAAAAGAGAATCCTAATGTGATTTCTTTATAATGGGTGTGTTCCTTATCTTATCCTAGTGTCTAAACTCTTCTCCATGGCTGGACCCCCAAATAATATTCCTTTACGTGCTAAGGGGTACCTAGAGAGTGGGATAGGTTTAATAACTACCCTAACCCTAACGCGTACCCTAACCCTAACCCCTACCCTAACCGTAACACGTACCCTAATCCTAAGCCGTACCCTAAACCGAGCCCTAACCCTAACACTAACCCTAACCCTAACCCTAACCCATACCGTACGCCGTACCCGAACCTCGCCCCGAACCCGTACCCTAAGCCGTACCCTAAGCCTAACCCTAAGCCTAACCCTAACCCTAGGCTACCCTTGACTGCTTCTGCCTCCAATAGATTTCCTAAGCACTAGTGTTTTAAGGAACAGCTTAAAAAGAGAATCCTAATGTGATTTCTTTATAATGGGTGTGTTCCTTATCTTATCCTAGTGTCTAAACTCTTCTCCATGGCTGGACCCCCAAATAATATTCCTTTACGTGCTAAGGGGTATCTAGAGAGTGGGATAGGTTTAATAACTACCCTAACCCTAACGCGTACCCTAACCCTAACCCCTACCCTTACCCTAACACGTACCCTAATCCTAACCCGTACCCTAAACCGAGCCCTAACCCTAACACTAACCCTAACCCTAATCCTAACCCATACCCTACGCCGTACCCGAACCCCTCCCCGAACCCGTACCCTAAGCCGTACCCTAAGCCTAACCCTAAGCCTAACCCTAACCCTAGGCTACCCTTGACTGCTTCTGCCTCCAATAGATTTCCTAAGCACTACTGTTTTAAGGAACAGCTTAAAAAGAGAATCCTAATGTGATTTCTTTATAATGGGTGTGTTCCTTATCTTATCCTAGTGTCTAAACTCTTCTCCATGGCTGGACCCCCAAATAATATTCCTTTACGTGCTAAGGGGTATCTAGAGAGTGGGATAGGTTTACTAACTACCCTAACCATAACGCGTACCCTAACCCTAACCCCTATCCTAACCCTAACACGTACCCTAATCCTAACCCGTACCCTAAAGCAAGCCCTAACCCTAACACTAACCCTAACCCTAACCCTAACCCATACCCTACGCCGTACCTGAACCCCTCCCCGAACCCCTACCCTAAGCCGTACCCTAACCCTAACCCTAAGCCTAACCCTAACCCTAGGCTACCCTTGACTGCTTCTGCCTCCAATAGATTTCCTAAGCACTAGTGTTTTAAGGAACAGCTTAAAAAGAGAATCCTAATGTGATTTCATTATAATGGGTGTGTTCCTTATCTTATCCTAGTGTCTAAACTCTTCTCCATGGCTGGACCCCCAAATAATATTCCTTTACGTGCTAAGGGGTATCTAGAGAGTGGGATAGGTTTACTAACTACCATAACCCTAACGCGTACCCTAACCCTAACCCCTACCCTAACCCTAACACGTATCCTAATCCTAACCCGTATCCTAAACCAAGCCCTAATCCTAACACTAACCCTAACCCTAACCCTAACCCATACCCTACGCCGTACCCGAACCCCTCCCCGAACCCGTACCCTAAGCCGTACCCTAAGCCTAACCCTAACCCTAGGCTACCCTTGACTGCTTCTGCCTCCAATAGATTTTCTAAGCACTAGTGTTTGAAGGAACGGCTTAAAAAGAGAATCCTAATGTGATTTCTTCATAATGGGTGTGTTCCTTATCTTATCCTTGTGTCTAAACTCTTCTCCATGGCTGGACCCCCTAATAATATTCCTTTACGTGCTAAGGGGTATCTAGAGAGTGGGATAGGTTTAATAACTACCCTAACCCTAACGCGTTCCCTAACCCTAACCACTATCCTAACCCTAACATGTACCCTAATCCTAACCCGAACCCTAAACCGAGCCCTAACCCTAACACTAACCCTAACCTATACCCTACGCTGTACCCGAACCCCTCCCCGAATCCGTAACCTAAGCCGTACAATAACCCTAAACCTAAGCCTAACCCTAACCCTAGGCTACCCTTGACTGCTTCTGCCTCCAATAGATTTCCTAAGCACTAGTGTTTGAAGGAACAGCTTAAAAATAGAATCCTAATGTGATTTCTTTATAATGGGTGTGTTCCTTATCTTATCCTAGTGTCTAAACTCTTCTCCATGGCTGGACCCCCAAATAATATTCCTTTACGTGCTAAGGGGTATCTAGAGAGTGGGATAGGTTTACTAACTACCCTAACCCTAACGCGTACCCTAACCCTAACCCCTACCCTAACCCTCACACGTACCCTAATCCTAACCCGTACCCTAAACCGAGCCCTAACCCTAACACTAACCCTAACCCTAACCCTAACGCATACCCTATGCCCTACCCGAACCCTTCCCCGAACCCGTACCCTAAGCCGTACCCTAAGCCTAACCCAAAGCCTAACCCTAACCCTAGGCTACCCTTGACAGCTTCTGCCTCCAATAGATTTCCTAAGCACTAGTGTTTAAAGGAACAGCTGAAAAAGAGAATCCTAATGTGATTTCTTTATAATGGGTGTGTTCCTTATGTTATCCTAGTGTCTAAACTCTTCTCCATGGCTGGACCCCCAAATAATATTCCTTTACGTGATAAGGAGTACCTAGAGAGTGGGATAGGTTTAATAACTACCCTAACCCTAACGCGTACCCTAACCCTAACCCCTACCCTAAACCTAACACGTACCCTAATCCTAACCCGTACCCTAAACCGAGCCCTAACCCTAACACTAACCCTAACCCTAACCCTAACCCATACCGTACGCCGTACCCGCACCCTTCCCCGAACCCGTACCCTAAGCCGTACCCTAAGCCTAACCCTAACCCTAGGCTACCCTTGACTGCTTCTGCCTCCAATAGATTTCCTAAGCACTAGTGTTTTAAGGAACAGCTTAAAAAGAGAATCCTAATGTGATTTCATTATAATGGGTGTGTTCCTTATCTTATCCTAGTGTCTAAACTCTTCTCCATGGCTGGACCCCCAAATAATCTTCCTTTACGTGCTAAGGGGTATCTAGAGAGTGGGATAGGTTTAATAACTACCATAACCCTAACGCGTACCCTAACCCTAACCCCTACCCTAACCCTAACACGTATCATAATCCTAACCCGTATCCTAAACCAAGCCCTAATCCTAACCCTAACCCTAACCCTAACCCTAACCCATACCCTACGCCGTACCCGAACCCCTCTCCGAACCCGTACCCTAAGCCGTACCCTAAGCCTAACCCTAAGCCTAACCCTAACCCTAGGCTACCCTTGACTGCTTCTGCCTCCAATAGATTTCCTAAGCACTAGTGTTTGAAGGAACAGCTTAAAAAGAGAATCCTAATGTGATTTCTTCATAATGGGTGTGTTCCTTATCTTATCCTTGTGTCTAAACTCTTCTCCATGGCTGGACCCCCTAATAATATTCCTTTACGTGCTAAGGGGTATCTAGAGAGTGGGATAGGTTTAATAACTACCCTAACCCTAACGCGTTCCCTAACCCTAACCACTATCCTAACCCTAACATGTACCCTAATCCTAACCCGAACCCTAAACCGAGCCCTAACCCTAACACTAACCCTAACCCTAACCCTAACGAATACCCTATGCCGTACCCGAACCCCTCCCCGAACCCGTACCCTAAGCCGTACCCTAAGCCTAACCCTAAGCCTAACCCTATCCCTAGGCTACCCTTGACTGCTTCTGCCTCCAATAGATTTCCTAAGCACTAGTGTTTTAAGGAACACCTGAAAAAGAGAATCCTAATGTGATTTCTTTATAATGGGTGTGTTCCTTATCTTATCCTAGTGTCTAAACTCTTCTCCATGGCTGGACCCCCAAATAATATTCCTTTACGTGCTAAGGGGTACCTAGAGAGTGGGATAGGTTTAATAACTACCCTAACCCTAACGCGTACCCTAACCCTAACCCCTACCCTAACCGTAACACGTACCCTAATCCTAAGCCGTACCCTAAACCGAGCCCTAACCCTAACACTAACCCTAACCCTAACCCTAACCCATACCGTACGCCGTACCCGAACCTCGCCCCGAACCCGTACCCTAAGCCGTACCCTAAGCCTAACCCTAAGCCTAACCCTAACCCTAGGCTACCCTTGACTGCTTCTGCCTCCAATAGATTTCCTAAGCACTAGTGTTTTAAGGAACAGCTTAAAAAGAGAATCCTAATGTGATTTCTTTATAATGGGTGTGTTCCTTATCTTATCCTAGTGTCTAAACTCTTCTCCATGGCTGGACCCCCAAATAATATTCCTTTACGTGCTAAGGGGTATCTAGAGAGTGGGATAGGTTTAATAACTACCCTAACCCTAACGCGTACCCTAACCCTAACCCCTACCCTTACCCTAACACGTACCCTAATCCTAACCCGTACCCTAAACCGAGCCCTAACCCTAACACTAACCCTAACCCTAATCCTAACCCATACCCTACGCCGTACCCGAACCCCTCCCCGAACCCATACCCTAAGCCGTACCCTAAGCCTAACCCTAAGCCTAACCCTAACCCTAGGCTACCCTTGACTGCTTCTGCCTCCAATAGATTTCCTCAGCACTAGTGTTTTAAGGAACAGCTTAAAAAGAGAATCCTAATGTGATTTCTTTATAATGGGTGTGTTCCTTATCTTATCCTAGTGTCTAAACTCTTCTCCATGGCTGGACCCCCAAATAATATTCCTTTACGTGCTAAGGGGTATCTAGAGAGTGGGATAGGTTTACTAACTACCCTAACCATAACGCGTACCCTAACCCTAACCCCTATCCTAACCCTAACACGTACCCTAATCCTAACCCGTACCCTAAAGCAAGCCCTAACCCTAACACTAACCCTAACCCTAACCCTAACCCATACCCTACGCCGTACCCGAACCCCTCCCCGAACCCCTACCCTAAGCCGTACCCTAAACCTAACCCTAAGCCTAACCCTAACCCTAGGCTACCCTTGACTGCTTCTGCCTCCAATAGATTTCCTAAGCACTAGTGTTTTAAGGAACAGCTTAAAAAGAGAATCCTAATGTGATTTCATTATAATGGGTGTGTTCCTTATCTTATCCTAGTGTCTAAACTCTTCTCCATGGCTGGACCCCCAAATAATATTCCTTTACGTGCTAAGGGGTATCTAGAGAGTGGGATAGGTTTACTAACTACCATAACCCTAACGCGTACCCTAACCCTAACCCCTACCCTAACCCTAACACGTATCCTAATCCTAACCCGTATCCTAAACCAAGCCCTAATCCTAACACTAACCCTAACCCTAACCCTAACCCATACCCTACGCCGTACCCGAACCCCTCCCCGAACCCGTACCCTAAGCCGTACCCTAAGCCTAACCCTAACCCTAGGCTACCCTTGACTGCTTCTGCCTCCAATAGATTTCCTAAGCACTAGTGTTTTAAGGAACGGCTTAAAAAGAGAATCCTAATGTGATTTCTTCATAATGGGTGTGTTCCTTATCTTATCCTTGTGTCTAAACTCTTCTCCATGGCTGGACCCCCTAATAATATTCCTTTACGTGCTAAGGGGTATCTAGAGAGTGGGATAGGTTTAATAACTACCCTAACCCTAACGCGTTCCCTAACCCTAACCACTATCCTAACCCTAACATGTACCCTAATCCTAACCCGAACCCTAAACCGAGCCCTAACCCTAACACTAACCCTAACCTATACCCTACGCTGTACCCGAACCCCTCCCCGAATCCGTAACCTAAGCCGTACAATAACCCTAAACCTAAGCCTAACCCTAACCCTAGGCTACCCTTGACTGCTTCTGCCTCCAATAGATTTCCTAAGCACTAGTGTTTGAAGGAACAGCTTAAAAATAGAATCCTAATGTGATTTCTTTATAATGGGTGTGTTCCTTATCTTATCCTAGTGTCTAAACTCTTCTCCATGGCTGGACCCCCAAATAATATTCCTTTACGTGCTAAGGGGTATCTAGAGAGTGGGATAGGTTTACTAACTACCCTAACCCTAACGCGTACCCTAACCCTAACCCCTACCCTAACCCTCACACGTACCCTAATCCTAACCCGTACCCTAAACCGAGCCCTAACCCTAACACTAACCCTAACCCTAACCCTAACGCATACCCTATGCCCTACCCGAACCCTTCCCCGAACCCGTACCCTAAGCCGTACCCTAAGCCTAACCCAAAGCCTAACCCTAACCCTAGGCTACCCTTGACAGCTTCTGCCTCCAATAGATTTCCTAAGCACTAGTGTTTAAAGGAACAGCTGAAAAAGAGAATCCTAATGTGATTTCTTTATAATGGGTGTGTTCCTTATCTTATCCTAGTGTCTAAACTCTTCTCCATGGCTGGACCCCCAAATAATATTCCTTTACGTGATAAGGAGTACCTAGAGAGTGGGATAGGTTTAATAACTACCCTAACCCTAACGCGTACCCTAACCCTAACCCCTACCCTAAACCTAACACGTACCCTAATCCTAACCCGTACCCTAAACCGAGCCCTAACCCTAACACTAACCCTAACCCTAACCCTAACCCATACCGTACGCCGTACCCGAACCCCTCCCCGAACCCGTACCCTAAGCCGTACCCTAAGCCTAACCCTAAGCCTAACCCTAACCCTAGGCTACCCTTGACTGCTTCTGCCTCCAATAGATTTCCTAAGCACTAGTGTTTGAAGGAACAGCTTAAAAAGAGAATCCTAATGTGATTTCTTCATAATGGGTGTGTTCCTTATCTTATCCTTGTGTCTAAACTCTTCTCCATGGCTGGACCCCCTAATAA
Source organism: Balaenoptera ricei (assembly GCF_028023285.1). NCBI lineage: Eukaryota > Metazoa > Chordata > Mammalia > Artiodactyla > Balaenopteridae > Balaenoptera > Balaenoptera ricei. Next base: position 178,532 of record NW_026777593.1, read on the forward strand.
TATTCCTTTACGTGCTAAGGGGTATCTAGAGAGTGGGATAGGTTTAATAACTACCCTAACCCTAACGCGTTCCCTAACCCTAACCACTATCCTAACCCTAACATGTACCCTAATCCTAACCCGAAACCTAAACCGAGCCCTAACCCTAACACTAACCCTAACCCTAACCCTAACGAATACCCTATGCCGTACCCGAACCCCTCCCCGAACCCGTACCCTAAGCCGTACCCTAAGCCTAACCCTAAGCCTAACCCTATCCCTAGGCTACCCTTGACTGCTTCTGCCTCCAATAGATTTCCTAAGCACTAGTGTTTTAAGGAACACCTGAAAAAGAGAATCCTAATGTGATTTCTTTATAATGGGTGTGTTCCTTATCTTATCCTAGTGTCTAAACTCTTCTCCATGGCTGGACCCCCAAATAATATTCCTTTACGTGCTAAGGGGTACCTAGAGAGTGGGATAGGTTTAATAACTACCCTAACCCTAACGCGTACCCTAACCCTAACCCCTACCCTAACCGTAACACGTACCCTAATCCTAAGCCGTACCCTAAACCGAGCCCTAACCCTAACACTAACCCTAACCCTAACCCTAACCCATACCGTACGCCGTACCCGAACCTCGCCCCGAACCCGTACCCTAAGCCGTACCCTAAGCCTAACCCTAAGCCTAACCCTAACCCTAGGCTACCCTTGACTGCTTCTGCCTCCAATAGATTTCCTAAGCACTAGTGTTTTAAGGAACAGCTTAAAAAGAGAATCCTAATGTGATTTCTTTATAATGGGTGTGTTCCTTATCTTATCCTAGTGTCTAAACTCTTCTCCATGGCTGGACCCCCAAATAATATTCCTTTACGTGCTAAGGGGTATCTAGAGAGTGGGATAGGTTTAATAACTACCCTAACCCTAACGCGTACCCTAACCCTAACCCCTACCCTTACCCTAACACGTACCCTAATCCTAACCCGTACCCTAAACCGAGCCCTAACCCTAACACTAACCCTAACCCTAATCCTAACCCATACCCTACGCCGTACCCGAACCCCTCCCCGAACCCGTACCCTAAGCCGTACCCTAAGCCTAACCCTAAGCCTAACCCTAACCCTAGGCTACCCTTGACTGCTTCTGCCTCCAATAGATTTCCTCAGCACTAGTGTTTTAAGGAACAGCTTAAAAAGAGAATCCTAATGTGATTTCTTTATAATGGGTGTGTTCCTTATCTTATCCTAGTGTCTAAACTCTTCTCCATGGCTGGACCCCCAAATAATATTCCTTTACGTGCTAAGGGGTATCTAGAGAGTGGGATAGGTTTACTAACTACCCTAACCATAACGCGTACCCTAACCCTAACCCCTATCCTAACCCTAACACGTACCCTAATCCTAACCCGTACCCTAAAGCAAGCCCTAACCCTAACACTAACCCTAACCCTAACCCTAACCCATACCCTACGCCGTACCCGAACCCCTCCCCGAACCCCTACCCTAAGCCGTACCCTAACCCTAACCCTAAGCCTAACCCTAACCCTAGGCTACCCTTGACTGCTTCTGCCTCCAATAGATTTCCTAAGCACTAGTGTTTTAAGGAACAGCTTAAAAAGAGAATCCTAATGTGATTTCATTATAATGGGTGTGTTCCTTATCTTATCCTAGTGTCTAAACTCTTCTCCATGGCTGGACCCCCAAATAATATTCCTTTACGTGCTAAGGGGTATCTAGAGAGTGGGATAGGTTTACTAACTACCATAACCCTAACGCGTACCCTAACCCTAACCCCTACCCTAACCCTAACACGTATCCTAATCCTAACCCGTATCCTAAACCAAGCCCTAATCCTAACACTAACCCTAACCCTAACCCTAACCCATACCCTACGCCGTACCCGAACCCCTCCCCGAACCCGTACCCTAAGCCGTACCCTAAGCCTAACCCTAACCCTAGGCTACCCTTGACTGCTTCTGCCTCCAATAGATTTTCTAAGCACTAGTGTTTTAAGGAACGGCTTAAAAAGAGAATCCTAATGTGATTTCTTCATAATGGGTGTGTTCCTTATCTTATCCTTGTGTCTAAACTCTTCTCCATGGCTGGACCCCCTAATAATATTCCTTTACGTGCTAAGGGGTATCTAGAGAGTGGGATAGGTTTAATAACTACCCTAACCCTAACGCGTTCCCTAACCCTAACCACTATCCTAACCCTAACATGTACCCTAATCCTAACCCGAACCCTAAACCGAGCCCTAACCCTAACACTAACCCTAACCTATACCCTACGCTGTACCCGAACCCCTCCCCGAATCCGTAACCTAAGCCGTACAATAACCCTAAACCTAAGCCTAACCCTAACCCTAGGCTACCCTTGACTGCTTCTGCCTCCAATAGATTTCCTAAGCACTAGTGTTTGAAGGAACAGCTTAAAAATAGAATCCTAATGTGATTTCTTTATAATGGGTGTGTTCCTTATCTTATCCTAGTGTCTAAACTCTTCTCCATGGCTGGACCCCCAAATAATATTCCTTTACGTGCTAAGGGGTATCTAGAGAGTGGGATAGGTTTACTAACTACCCTAACCCTAACGCGTACCCTAACCCTAACCCCTACCCTAACCCTCACACGTACCCTAATCCTAACCCGTACCCTAAACCGAGCCCTAACCCTAACACTAACCCTAACCCTAACCCTAACGCATACCCTATGCCCTACCCGAACCCTTCCCCGAACCCGTACCCTAAGCCGTACCCTAAGCCTAACCCAAAGCCTAACCCTAACCCTAGGCTACCCTTGACAGCTTCTGCCTCCAATAGATTTCCTAAGCACTAGTGTTTAAAGGAACAGCTGAAAAAGAGAATCCTAATGTGATTTCTTTATAATGGGTGTGTTCCTTATCTTATCCTAGTGTCTAAACTCTTCTCCATGGCTGGACCCCCAAATAATATTCCTTTACGTGATAAGGAGTACCTAGAGAGTGGGATAGGTTTAATAACTACCCTAACCCTAACGCGTACCCTAACCCTAACCCCTACCCTAAACCTAACACGTACCCTAATCCTAACCCGTACCCTAAACCGAGCCCTAACCCTAACACTAACCCTAACCCTAACCCTAACCCATACCGTACGCCCTACCCGCACCCTTCCCCGAACCCGTACCCTAAGCCGTACCCTAAGCCTAACCCTAACCCTAGGCTACCCTTGACTGCTTCTGCCTCCAATAGATTTCCTAAGCACTAGTGTTTTAAGGAACAGCTTAAAAAGAGAATCCTAATGTGATTTCATTATAATGGGTGTGTTCCTTATCTTATCCTAGTGTCTAAACTCTTCTCCATGGCTGGATCCCCAAATAATCTTCCTTTACGTGCTAAGGGGTATCTAGAGAGTGGGATAGGTTTAATAACTACCATAACCCTAACGCGTACCCTAACCCTAACCCCTACCCTAACCCTAACACGTATCATAATCCTAATCCGTATCCTAAACCAAGCCCTAATCCTAACCCTAACCCTAACCCTAACCCTAACCCATACCCTACGCCGTACCCGAACCCCTCCCCGAACCCGTACCCTAAGCCGTACCCTAAGCCTAACCCTAAGCCTAACCCTAACCCTAGGCTACCCTTGACTGCTTCTGCCTCCAATAGATTTCCTAAGCACTAGTGTTTGAAGGAACAGCTTAAAAAGAGAATCCTAATGTGATTTCTTCATAATGGGTGTGTTCCTTATCTTATCCTTGTGTCTAAACTCTTCTCCATGGCTGGACCCCCTAATAATATTCCTTTACGTGCTAAGGGGTATCTAGAGAGTGGGATAGGTTTAATAACTACCCTAACCCTAACGCGTTCCCTAACCCTAACCACTATCCTAACCCTAACATGTACCCTAATCCTAACCCGAACCCTAAACCGAGCCCTAACCCTAACACTAACCCTAACCTATACCCTACGCCGTACCCGAACCCCTCCCCGAATCCGTAACCTAAGCCGTACAATAACCCTAACCCTAAGCCTAACCCTAACCCTAGGCTACCCTTGACTGCTTCTGCCTCCAATAGATTTCCTAAGCACTAGTGTTTGAAGGAACAGCTTAAAAATAGAATCCTAATGTGATTTCTTTATAATGGGTGTGTTCCTTATCTTATCCTAGTGTCTAAACTCTTCTCCATGGCTGGACCCCCAAATAATATTCCTTTACGTGCTAAGGGGTATCTAGAGAGTGGGATAGGTTTACTAACTACCCTAACCCTAACGCGTACCCTAACCCTAACCCCTACCCTAACCCTAACACGTACCCTAATCCTAACCCGTACCCTAAACCGAGCCCTAACCCTAACACTAACCCTAACCCTAACCCTAACGCATACCCTATGCCGTACCCGAACCCCTCCCCGAACGCGTACCCTAAGCCGTACCCTAAGCCTAACCCTAAGCCTAACCCTATGCCTAGGCTACCCTTGACTGCTTCTGCCTCCAATAGATTTCCTAAGCACTAGTGTTTTAAGGAACACCTGAAAAAGAGAATCCTAATGTGATTTCTTTATAATGGGTGTGTTCCTTATCTTATCCTAGTGTCTAAACTCTTCTCCATGGCTGGACCCCCAAATAATATTCCTTTACGTGCTAAGGGGTACCTAGAGAGTGGGATAGGTTTAATAACTACCCTAACCCTAATGCGTACCCTAACCCTAACCCCTACCCTAACCGTAACACGTACCCTAATCCTAACCCGTACCCTAAACCGAGCCCTAACCCTAACACTAACCCTAACCCTAACCCTAACCCATACCGTACGCCGTACCCGAACCTCGCCCCGAACCCGTACCCTAAGCCGTACCCTAAGCCTAACCCTAAGCCTAACCCTAACCCTAGGCTACCCTTGACTGCTTCTGCCTCCAATAGATTTCCTAAGCACTAGTGTTTTAAGGAACAGCTTAAAAAGAGAATCCTAATGTGATTTCTTTATAATGGGTGTGTTCCTTATCTTATCCTAGTGTCTAAACTCTTCTCCATGGCTGGACCCCCAAATAATATTCCTTTACGTGCTAAGGGGTATCTAGAGAGTGGGATAGGTTTAATAACTACCCTAACCATAACGCGTACCCTAACCCTAACCCCTATCCTAACCCTAACACGTACCCTAATCCTAACCCGTACCCTAAAGCAAGCCCTAACCCTAACACTAACCCTAACCCTAACCCTAACCCATACCCTACGCCGTACCCGAACCCCTCCCCGAACCCCTACCCTAAGCCGTACCCTAACCCTAACCCTAAGCCTAACCCTAACCCTAGGCTACCCTTGACTGCTTCTGCCTCCAATAGATTTCCTAAGCACTAGTGTTTTAAGGAACAGCTTAAAAAGAGAATCCTAATGTGATTTCATTATAATGGGTGTGTTCCTTATCTTATCCTAGTGTCTAAACTCTTCTCCATGGCTGGACCCCCAAATAATATTCCTTTACGTGCTAAGGGGTATCTAGAGACTGGGATAGGTTTACTAACTACCATAACCCTAACGCGTACCCTAACCCTAACCCCTACCCTAACCCTAACACGTATCCTAATCCTAACCCGTATCCTAAACCAAGCCCTAATCCTAACACTAACCCTAACCCTAACCCATACCCTACGCCGTACCCGAGCCCCTCCCCGAACCCGTACCCTAAGCCGTACCCTAAGCCTAACCCTAACCCTAGGCTACCCTTGACTGCTTCTGCCTCCAATACATTTTCTAAGCACTAGTGTTTTAAGGAACGGCTTAAAAAGAGAATCCTAATGTGATTTCTTCATAATGGGTGTGTTCCTTATCTTATCCTTGTGTCTAAACTCTTCTCCATGGCTGGACCCCCTAATAATATTCCTTTACGTGCTAAGGGGTATCTAGAGAGTGGGATAGGTTTAATAACTACCCTAACCCTAACGCGTACCCTAACCCTAACCCCTACCCTAAACCTAACACGTACCCTAATCCTAACCCGTACTCTAAACCGAGCCCTAACCCTAACACTAACCCTAACCCTAACCCTAACCCATACCGTACGCCGTACCCGCACCCTTCCCCGAACCCGTACCCTAAGCCGTACCCTAAGCCTAACCCTAACCCTAGGCTACCCTTGACTGCTTCTGCCTCCAATAGATTTCCTAAGCACTAGTGTTTTAAGGAACAGCTTAAAAAGAGAATCCTAATGTGATTTCATTATAATGGGTGTGTTCCTTATCTTATCCTAGTGTCTAAACTCTTCTCCATGGCTGGACCCCCAAATAATCTTCCTTTACGTGCTAAGGGGTATCTAGAGAGTGGGATAGGTTTAATAACTACCAAAACCCTAACGCGTACCCTAACCCTAACCCCTACCCTAACCCTAACACGTATCATAATCCTAACCCGTATCCTAAACCAAGCCCTAATCCTAACCCTAACCCTAACCCTAACCCTAACCCATACCCTACGCCGTACCCGAACCCCTCCCCGAACCCGTACCCTAAGCCGTACCCTAAGCCTAACCCTAAGCCTAACCCTAACCCTAGGCTACCCTTGACTGCTTCTGCCTCCAATAGATTTCCTAAGCACTAGTGTTTGAAGGAACAGCTTAAAAAGAGAATCCTAATGTGATTTCTTCATAATGGGTGTGTTCCTTATCTTATCCTTGTGTCTAAACTCTTCTCCATGGCTGGACCCCCTAATAATATTCCTTTACGTGCTAAGGGGTATCTAGAGAGTGGGATAGGTTTAATAACTATCCTAACCCTAACGCGTTCCCTAACCCTAACCACTATCCTAACCCTAACATGTACCCTAATCCTAACCCGAACCCTAAACCGAGCCCTAACCCTAACACTAACCCTAACCTATACCCTACGCCGTACCCGAACCCCTCCCCGAATCCGTAACCTAAGCCGTAGAATAACCCTAACCCTAAGCCTAACCCTAACCCTAGGCTACCCTTGACTGCTTCTGCCTCCAATAGATTTCCTAAGCACTAGTGTTTGAAGGAACAGCTTAAAAATAGAATCCTAATGTGATTTCTTTATAATGGGTGTGTTCCTTATCTTATCCTAGTGTCTAAACTCTTCTCCATGGCTGGACCCCCAAATAATATTCCTTTACGTGCTAAGGGGTATCTAGAGAGTGGGATAGGTTTACTAACTACCCTAACCCTAACGCGTACCCTAACCCTAACCCCTACCCTAACCCTAACACGTACCCTAATCCTAACCCGTACCCTAAACCGAGCCCTAACCCTAACACTAACCCTAACCCTAACCCTAACCCGTAGCCTAAGCCGTACCCTAAGCCTAACCCTAAGCCTAACCCTATCCCTAGGCTACCCTTGACTGCTTCTGCCTCCAATAGATTTCCTAAGCACTAGTGTTTTAAGGAACACCTGAAAAAGAGAATCCTAATGTGATTTCTTTATAATGGGTGTGTTCCTTATCTTATCCTAGTGTCTAAACTCTTCTCCATGGCTGGACCCCCAAATAATATTCCTTTACGTGCTAAGGGGTACCTAGAGAGTGGGATAGGTTTAATAACTACCCTAACCCTAATGCGTACCCTAACCCTAACCCCTACCCTAACCGTAACACGTACCCTAATCCTAAGCCGTACCCTAAACCGAGCCCTAACCCTAACACTAACCCTAACCCTAACCCTAACCCATACCGTACGCCGTACCCGAACCTCGCCCCGAACCCGTACCCTAAGCCGTACCCTAAGCCTAACCCTAAGCCTAACCCTAACCCTAGGCTACCCTTGACTGCTTCTGCCTCCAATAGATTTCCTAAGCACTAGTGTTTTAAGGAACAGCTTAAAAAGAGAATCCTAATGTGATTTCTTTATAATGGGTGTGTTCCTTATCTTATCCTAGTGTCTAAACTCTTCTCCATGGCTGGACCCCCAAATAATATTCCTTTACGTGCTAAGGGGTATCTAGAGAGTGGGATAGGTTTAATAACTACCCTAACCCTAACGCGTACCCTAACCCTAACCCCTACCCTTACCCTAACACGTACCCTAATCCTAACCCGTACCCTAAACCGAGCCCTAACCCTAACACTAACCCTAACCCTAATCCTAACCCATACCCTACGCCGTACCCGAACCCCTCCCCGAACCCGTACCCTAAGCCGTACCCTAAGCCTAACCCTAAGCCTAACCCTAACCCTAGGCTACCCTTGACTGCTTCTGCCTCCAATAGATTTCCTAAGCACTAGTGTTTTAAGGAACAGCTTAAAAAGAGAATCCTAATGTGATTTCTTTATAATGGGTGTGTTCCTTATCTTATCCTAGTGTCTAAACTCTTCTCCATGGCTGGACCCCGAAATAATATTCCTTTACGTGCTAAGGGGTATCTAGAGAGTGGGATAGGTTTACTAACTACCCTAACCATAACGCGTACCCTAACCCTAACCCCTATCCTAACCCTAACACGTACCCTAATCCTAACCCGTACCCTAAAGCAAGCCCTAACCCTAACACTAACCCTAACCCTAACCCTAACCCATACCCTACGCCGTACCTGAACCCCTCCCCGAACCCCTACCCTAAGCCGTACCCTAACCCTAACCCTAAGCCTAACCCTAACCCTAGGCTACCCTTGACTGCTTCTGCCTCCAATAGATTTCCTAAGCACTAGTGTTTTAAGGAACAGCTTAAAAAGAGAATCCTAATGTGATTTCATTATAATGGGTGTGTTCCTTATCTTATCCTAGTGTCTAAACTCTTCTCCATGGCTGGACCCCCAAATAATATTCCTTTACGTGCTAAGGGGTATCTAGAGAGTGGGATAGGTTTACTAACTACCATAACCCTAACGCGTACCCTAACCCTAACCCCTACCCTAACCCTAACACGTATCCTAATCCTAACCCGTATCCTAAACCAAGCCCTAATCCTAACACTAACCCTAACCCTAACCCTAACCCATACCCTACGCCGTACCCGAACCCCTCCCCGAACCCGTACCCTAAGCCGTACCCTAAGCCTAACCCTAAGCCTAACCCTATCCCTAGGCTACCCTTGACTGCTTCTGCCTCCAATAGATTTCCTAAGCACTAGTGTTTTAAGGAACACCTGAAAAAGAGAATCCTAATGTGATTTCTTTATAATGGGTGTGTTCCTTATCTTATCCTAGTGTCTAAACTCTTCTCCATGGCTGGACCCCCAAATAATATTCCTTTACGTGCTAAGGGGTACCTAGAGAGTGGGATAGGTTTAATAACTACCCTAACCCTAACGCGTACCCTAACCCTAACCCCTACCCTAACCGTAACACGTACCCTAATCCTAAGCCGTACCCTAAACCGAGCCCTAACCCTAACACTAACCCTAACCCTAACCCTAACCCATACCGTACGCCGTACCCGAACCTCGCCCCGAACCCGTACCCTAAGCCGTACCCTAAGCCTAACCCTAAGCCTAACCCTAACCCTAGGCTACCCTTGACTGCTTCTGCCTCCAATAGATTTCCTAAGCACTAGTGTTTTAAGGAACAGCTTAAAAAGAGAATCCTAATGTGATTTCTTTATAATGGGTGTGTTCCTTATCTTATCCTAGTGTCTAAACTCTTCTCCATGGCTGGACCCCCAAATAATATTCCTTTACGTGCTAAGGGGTATCTAGAGAGTGGGATAGGTTTAATAACTACCCTAACCCTAACGCGTACCCTAACCCTAACCCCTACCCTTACCCTAACACGTACCCTAATCCTAACCCGTACCCTAAACCGAGCCCTAACCCTAACACTAACCCTAACCCTAATCCTAACCCATACCCTACGCCGTACCCGAACCCCTCCCCGAACCCGTACCCTAAGCCGTACCCTAAGCCTAACCCTAAGCCTAACCCTAACCCTAGGCTACCCTTGACTGCTTCTGCCTCCAATAGATTTCCTAAGCACTACTGTTTTAAGGAACAGCTTAAAAAGAGAATCCTAATGTGATTTCTTTATAATGGGTGTGTTCCTTATCTTATCCTAGTGTCTAAACTCTTCTCCATGGCTGGACCCCCAAATAATATTCCTTTACGTGCTAAGGGGTATCTAGAGAGTGGGATAGGTTTACTAACTACCCTAACCATAACGCGTACCCTAACCCTAACCCCTATCCTAACCCTAACACGTACCCTAATCCTAACCCGTACCCTAAAGCAAGCCCTAACCCTAACACTAACCCTAACCCTAACCCTAACCCATACCCTACGCCGTACCTGAACCCCTCCCCGAACCCCTACCCTAAGCCGTACCCTAACCCTAACCCTAAGCCTAACCCTAACCCTAGGCTACCCTTGACTGCTTCTGCCTCCAATAGATTTCCTAAGCACTAGTGTTTTAAGGAACAGCTTAAAAAGAGAATCCTAATGTGATTTCATTATAATGGGTGTGTTCCTTATCTTATCCTAGTGTCTAAACTCTTCTCCATGGCTGGACCCCCAAATAATATTCCTTTACGTGCTAAGGGGTATCTAGAGAGTGGGATAGGTTTACTAACTACCATAACCCTAACGCGTACCCTAACCCTAACCCCTACCCTAACCCTAACACGTATCCTAATCCTAACCCGTATCCTAAACCAAGCCCTAATCCTAACACTAACCCTAACCCTAACCCTAACCCATACCCTACGCCGTACCCGAACCCCTCCCCGAACCCGTACCCTAAGCCGTACCCTAAGCCTAACCCTAACCCTAGGCTACCCTTGACTGCTTCTGCCTCCAATAGATTTTCTAAGCACTAGTGTTTGAAGGAACGGCTTAAAAAGAGAATCCTAATGTGATTTCTTCATAATGGGTGTGTTCCTTATCTTATCCTTGTGTCTAAACTCTTCTCCATGGCTGGACCCCCTAATAATATTCCTTTACGTGCTAAGGGGTATCTAGAGAGTGGGATAGGTTTAATAACTACCCTAACCCTAACGCGTTCCCTAACCCTAACCACTATCCTAACCCTAACATGTACCCTAATCCTAACCCGAACCCTAAACCGAGCCCTAACCCTAACACTAACCCTAACCTATACCCTACGCTGTACCCGAACCCCTCCCCGAATCCGTAACCTAAGCCGTACAATAACCCTAAACCTAAGCCTAACCCTAACCCTAGGCTACCCTTGACTGCTTCTGCCTCCAATAGATTTCCTAAGCACTAGTGTTTGAAGGAACAGCTTAAAAATAGAATCCTAATGTGATTTCTTTATAATGGGTGTGTTCCTTATCTTATCCTAGTGTCTAAACTCTTCTCCATGGCTGGACCCCCAAATAATATTCCTTTACGTGCTAAGGGGTATCTAGAGAGTGGGATAGGTTTACTAACTACCCTAACCCTAACGCGTACCCTAACCCTAACCCCTACCCTAACCCTCACACGTACCCTAATCCTAACCCGTACCCTAAACCGAGCCCTAACCCTAACACTAACCCTAACCCTAACCCTAACGCATACCCTATGCCCTACCCGAACCCTTCCCCGAACCCGTACCCTAAGCCGTACCCTAAGCCTAACCCAAAGCCTAACCCTAACCCTAGGCTACCCTTGACAGCTTCTGCCTCCAATAGATTTCCTAAGCACTAGTGTTTAAAGGAACAGCTGAAAAAGAGAATCCTAATGTGATTTCTTTATAATGGGTGTGTTCCTTATGTTATCCTAGTGTCTAAACTCTTCTCCATGGCTGGACCCCCAAATAATATTCCTTTACGTGATAAGGAGTACCTAGAGAGTGGGATAGGTTTAATAACTACCCTAACCCTAACGCGTACCCTAACCCTAACCCCTACCCTAAACCTAACACGTACCCTAATCCTAACCCGTACCCTAAACCGAGCCCTAACCCTAACACTAACCCTAACCCTAACCCTAACCCATACCGTACGCCGTACCCGCACCCTTCCCCGAACCCGTACCCTAAGCCGTACCCTAAGCCTAACCCTAACCCTAGGCTACCCTTGACTGCTTCTGCCTCCAATAGATTTCCTAACCACTAGTGTTTTAAGGAACAGCTTAAAAAGAGAATCCTAATGTGATTTCATTATAATGGGTGTGTTCCTTATCTTATCCTAGTGTCTAAACTCTTCTCCATGGCTGGATCCCCAAATAATCTTCCTTTACGTGCTAAGGGGTATCTAGAGAGTGGGATAGGTTTAATAACTACCCTAACCCTAACGCGTACCCTAACCCTAACCCCTACCCTAACCCTAACACGTATCATAATCCTAACCCGTATCCTAAACCAAGCCCTAATCCTAACCCTAACCCTAACCCTAACCCTAACCCATACCCTACGCCGTACCCGAACCCCTCCCCGAACCCGTACCCTAAGCCGTACCCTAAGCCTAACCCTAAGCCTAACCCTAACCCTAGGCTACCCTTGACTGCTTCTGCCTCCAATAGATTTCCTAAGCACTAGTGTTTGAAGGAACAGCTTAAAAAGAGAATCCTAATGTGATTTCTTCATAATGGGTGTGTTCCTTATCTTATCCTTGTGTCTAAACTCTTCTCCATGGCTGGACCCCCTAATAATATTCCTTTACGTGCTAAGGGGTATCTAGAGAGTGGGATAGGTTTAATAACTACCCTAACCCTAACGCGTTCCCTAACCCTAACCACTATCCTAACCCTAACATGTACCCTAATCCTAACCCGAACCCTAAACCGAGCCCTAACCCTAACACTAACCCTAACCTATACCCTACGCCGTACCCGAACCCCTCCCCGAATCCGTAACCTAAGCCGTACAATAACCCTAACCCTAAGCCTAACCCTAACCCTAGGCTACCCTTGACTGCTTCTGCCTCCAATAGATTTCCTAAGCACTAGTGTTTGAAGGAACAGCTTAAAAATAGAATCCTAATGTGATTTCTTTATAATGGGTGTGTTCCTTATCTTATCCTAGTGTCTAAACTCTTCTCCATGGCTGGACCCCCAAATAATATTCCTTTACGTGCTAAGGGGTATCTAGAGAGTGGGATAGGTTTACTAACTACCCTAACCCTAAAGCGTACCCTAACCCTAACCCCTACCCTAACCCTAACACGTACCCTAATCCTAACCCGTACCCTAAACCGAGCCCTAACCCTAACACTAACCCTAACCCTAACCCTAACGCATACCCTATGCCGTACCCGAACCCCTCCCCGAACCCGTACCCTAAGCCGTACCCTAAGCCTAACCCTAAGCCTAACCCTATGCCTAGGCTACCCTTGACTGCTTCTGCCTCCAATAGATTTCCTAAGCACTAGTGTTTTAAGGAACACCTGAAAAAGAGAATCCTAATGTGATTTCTTTATAATGGGTGTGTTCCTTATCTTATCCTAGTGTCTAAACTCTTCTCCATGGCTGGACCCCCAAATAATATTCCTTTACGTGCTAAGGGGTACCTAGAGAGTGGGATAGGTTTAATAACTACCCTAACCCTAACGCGTACCCTAACCCTAACCCCTACCCTAACCCTCACACGTACCCTAATCCTAACCCGTACCCTAAACCGAGCC